>NW_027471638.1:0-22498 GCF_051020765.1 Lasioglossum baleicum
TCGACTCTCAAAGAAGTTGGGATCAATCTCGAACGGTCTCATTGTCGATTTTTCTATTCATACATGACAATACGGCGTCCGTCTGCTAACATGTATACTAATTTGTTTCGCTGAGCACAACGTTATACCCACGATACAGCGGGTTACGATCTCAGAAGGTATTGTTTCCGGGAAGGAGTATTACGTTATGCCAATTGGTAACGTTATCAAACGGTTTGACGCTCTGCTTTCATATTCATGCCGTGAATAAAGGTGTCTATTACTATTACTGTTCTGCACATTTGCTCCTGGAATGCCAGGCTTCACTCTCGAAATCGCAACTATAGGTGATGCTATTGACTCAGCCGTTCGATTCTCAAAAAAAGTGGTAACATTCGCGAACGGTTTGACCCCCAATTTTGCTATACATACATGAAAATGAGGTGTCCGCCTGGTAAAATGGTAAAACTTAATTCCGTGACCTCTGAGCAGAACACTGCCTACAGCTGGATAAGCTTCACGGAAGTTAAGGTCGTTTGTAGCAATGTTAACTCTATACGAATAGGTAACCTTCTGCACGGTTTGGCACTCTAATTTAATATTCAAGCCGTGAATTAATTTTAATTCAGCGGAATTAATCCCGGAATACCAGGTTTTGTTCTTGGTATCACAGTACGGGTGAAGCTATTGGCTTAGCGGTGCAACGGTCAGGAAAGGTGGTAACGTTGTGCAGTTGTTTGAATCTCGATTTTCTTACTCATACATGAAATTCAGGAGACCGCCACTAAAATTTACAGTAATACTTTCCACTAAATACGACTTTACAATCTCGATACAGTAGGTTAGGTTCACCGCAGGTAAGGCTTTTGGTAGAAGGTTTGACTCAAAACAAATTGGTAACGTTCTCAAATTGTGTGGCGCTCTGCTTTAATAGTCAAACCATTGAAAAAGGTGTCCATTGTCAATAGTGATTACTTTCGGAATACCTGCTTTGCATCTCAGAATCACAGCCTAGGATATGGTATTGAAATAGCCCATCGGCAAACACGGACGGTGGTGACGCCCTCGAATAGTTTTACCCTCGATCTTCTAAATCATTAGTGAAATTATGGTGCCCGTCAATAAAATATGTGCTACTTCTTTCCTCTGAACACGATGTTATACTCTCGGTACAGCGGGATATGATCTAGTAAGGTAAGGCCTTTGGTGAAAAGTTTGACCCTATAGCAAACGGCAACGCTTTTCAACGCTTTGACTTCGTACTTTAACATCTGTAGCCCGAAATAGGACGTCTAATGGCAATACTGTACGGCGCATTTACTTCCGGTATACCAGGTTTGGTTCTCGTAATCACAGGAGACGTGAAGAGATTGACTTATCCGTTCGATTCTCAATCAAGACGGTAACGTTCTCGAACGATGTGGCTCTTGATTTTGATATTCATTAATGAAAATGTCGTCTCCCCCTGCTAGTATGTCTACTAATGTGTTTCGGTATTCTGTAAGCAGGACATTGGCAACAGCGGGTTAGGCTCTCGGAAGGTATGGTTTTCGGTAAAACGAATGACTTAATAGGAATTGGTAATGTCCTTCCACGCATTGACTCTCTACTTTGATATTCATAATGTGATTTAAGGTGTCTCTTACCAATACTGCTCAGCCAATTGACTCCCGGAATAGCTCAACTGACTCGCTGAATCGTGGGGCATCTGAAGCTATATACACAACCGTTCGGTTCTAACCGAGGGTGGTATCGATCGCAAAGATTTGATCCTTGAGCACCTGATGCGTACATGAAATTAAGGTGCCCGTCAATAAAATGTGTACTAATTTGTTTTACTGGACGCGAAATTATGCTCTCGACACAGCGGGTTAGGTTCTGGAGGGTATGGTCTTCCGTAAATGGTTTGAATTTATACCAATATGTAACGTTCTCAATCGTCTTCACGCCCTACCTTAATATTCAAACCGTGGTTTAAGGTGTCCATTGTCAATAGCGTACAGCGGCTTCACTTCAAGAATACCTGTCATCACCCCCGAATCGCAAGATAGGTGAAGCTGTTGACTTAGCAGCGCGATTCACAAAGAAGGTCATAACGTTATCGAGCGGATTGAAACTCGATCTTCTTCTTCATACACGAAATTATGGTGCCCGCCCCCAAAATGTCTGCTAGTTTGTTTCTCTTTACAAGACGTTATACCCACGATACAGCGGATAATATTCCCGGAACGTATGGTATCCGATAACGAGTATGACTTTATACTAATTGGTAACGTTCTCGAAAAGTTTGACTCTCTACTATAATATTCATGCGGTGGATTAATGTTTCTATTGTCAATACTGCACAGCGTATTTAGATCCGGGATATCTCGTCTGACTTTTGGAATCACAGGATATATGAAGCTATGGACTTACCGGTTCGTCTCTCACAGAAGGTAGCAACGTTCTCATGCGGTTAGACACTCGATCCTCTAAATCTTGCATGAAACGATGGTGCCTGTCACTAATGTGTATATGATTTTGCTTCCCTGAACACGAACATATACTCTCGATACAGCTCCCCGAAAGGTAACGCCTTCGTTAAAAATTTGACACCATACCAATACGTATCATTCTCCAACGATTTCACTCCCTACATTAATGCCCATGCCGAGAATGTACGTGTCCATTGCCAATACTGTACACAGATTTACACCCAGGTTACATGGTTTGACACTCGGAATCACGGGACAGGAGAAGCTACTGACTTAGCCGATCGTCTCTCACAGAAGGTGCTAACATTCTTGCACGGATTGGCCGTCTACTTTTTTTGTTCAAACCGTGAATTAAGGCGTCTATTGGAAGTACTGTCCACAGCATTTGCTCCAGCAATACCTGGTTCGACTTTCCGAATCACACGATAGGTAAAACTATTCACCTAGCCGTTTGACTCTCAAAAGAGGTGGAAACGTTCACCGACGATTAGAACCTACTTCTTTCTATTGATACATGCCATTAAAGTGTCCGTCTTCTAAAGAGTCTACTAATTTGTTTCCATGAATACTAAACAAGTCACATTCTGCAGCGGGGTATGTTCTCGGAGGGCAAAGTATCCGATACAAATTATGAACATATATCAGTAGGTACCGTTCTACGGTGATTAGAATACCTATATTACTATTTATACTGTAAATTAAGTGGTGTATTGCCAATATTGTACTGCGGAAGTTTCTCGACACTAAAATGTATAGCAGATCGTACCTCTGAGTACGGCGTTATACTCTCGATACAGCTGGTCAGCTTTACGGAGGGTAAGTCACTATGTTAAGATATTAACTCTACACGAATTGGTAATGTTCTACAACGGCTTGACGGCCAGCTTTAATATTCAAACCGTGAGTTGTGGTATCCATGGCCAAGACTATACAGCGCATTTACTCCCGGAAAATCTCGTTTAACTTTGGGAACCCCAAGGTATGTGACATAACCGTTTGTCTTACACTGAAGGTGGAAAATTTGTCGAATGGATTGACACTCGATTTTCTAATTCAAGCATGGATTTAAGAAGCCGTCACTAATGTGTATACTAATATGTTTCCCTAAACACGTAGCAATACTCTTGATACTGCGAGTTAGCTTCTCCGTCGGTAAGGCATTCGGTGAAGCGTATGACTGATATTGCAGATAGTAACGTTCTCACGCGGTGTGACGCCCTATTTTGAAATTCGCGGTGAAAATTAAAGTATACATTACCAATAATCATCATCAGATTTACTCACGGATTTTCTGGTTTGACTCTGCGAATCACAGGATGTGCCACGCTTTTGACTCAGGCGTTCGAATCTCAAGGAAGTTGTTAATGTTCTTCAACGGTTTGACAACCGTTCTAAAAGAGTTTTCTAAAAGATACATAAAACTAAGATGCCTGTCAATTAAATGTTTACTAATTTGTTTTACTGAACACGAAGACATTATCTCGATGCAGAGGGTTAGCTTCTCCGAAAGTAGGGCCTTCAGTAAAAAGTTTGAACACATAGCAATAGGGAACGTCAAAAACGGTATGACTCTGTTAATTAATATTCATACCATGAAATTCCGTGCCTAATGCCAACACTGTGCAGCGGGCTCAGACGCGGACTACCTGGTTTGACTCATGGAATCACAGGCTAGGTGAAGCTGTTAAGTAAGCCATTCGACACTTATAGGAGGTGGTAACTTTCTCGAAAGGCTTCACTCATGATTGTTGTATACATATGTGTAAATAAGGTGACCGTCTGCTAAAATGTCTTCTAATTTGAATCTGTGAACACTAGGCAAGGCACTTCGTCCAGCGGTTCAGGTTCTCGGAAGGTAATATATTTGGCTAAAAGAATGACATAATAGAAATTGGTAATGTTCTCCGACAATTTGCCTCCCTACTTTAACACCCGTGGCGAGTATTAGGTTGTCTATTGCCAATACTCTTCAGGGGATATACGCCAGGAATACCTTTCTAAGCTCTAGAAATCACGTGATGGATGAAGCTATTGGCTTAGCCGTTCTATTCTCAAAGAAGGTAGTAATTTTCTCAAGCGGTTTGTCACTCCACCCTCCTATTCATACATGAAAATAAGATGTCCGCCAGCTAAAATGTCTACTTATTGCTTCCTGTGAAAACTAGCCAAGACAATCCCTACCGAGGATTGGTTGCTCAGAAGGAAAGGTGTTGGGTATGATTAATGAATTTATACTAATTAGGAATGCTCTCTTACGGCTTGACACTCCACTTTAATTTCGGACCGTGAATTATCGTGTGTATTGCCAATACTGTTCGGCGGATTTACTGCCGGATTACCTGTTTTGACTCTCCGAATCACTGGATAGGTGAAGCTAATGTCTCAGTCGCTCGTCTCTTACAGAAGATGGCAACGTTCTCGAGCGGATTGACACTCGATCTTCTAATTCATACCTGAAATTAAGGAGCATGTCACTAAAATGTATTGTAATTTGCTTTTCGGAAGACGAAGTAATACCCTCGATATATGGGGTTAGCTTCACGGAATGTAAGATCTTCTGCGAAACGTATTACTTTATACCAATTGATAACGTCCTCAAACGGATACTCGCTCCGCTTTATTATTCAAACTGTGCACTAAGGAGTTTATAGCCTATAATGTTCAGCGAATTTAATCCTTGCAGAACTTGTGTGGCACTCCGAATCACAGGATACGTGAAGATATAGCCTTAGATATGCGACTCGCAAAAGGGGTGGTAACGTTCTTGAGCTGATATACCGGCGATTTTCTCATTCGTCCCTGAAAATAAGGTGCATGTCGCTAAAATTTATACTAATTTGCTTTTATGGGCTCGAAGTTATACTCTCGATAAGACGGGATACGTTCTCCGAAGGTAAGGCCATCGGTAAAAGTTTGACAGCTCTCGGAATCACAGTATAGTTGAAGCTATAGACATAGCCGTTCGACCCTCAGAGAAGAAGGTACCGTTCTGGAACAGCTTGCTTTGCGATCTTCTAATTCATACATGACGTTATGGTGCCCGTCACTGAAATGTATACAACTCGTTCCCCTGAACACCACGATATACTCCCGGTGCAGCGGGTTAGATTTTCGGAGGATAATGCCTTGAGGATAGTGTTTGACTTTGTACCAATTGGTAACGCCAACAAACAGCTTGACGCACTATTTTAAAAATCAATCCGTGAATTATGGCTACAATTGTCAATACTGCTTCACGGATTTACCCCCGGAATACCTCGTTTGTCTCTCGGAATCCCTGGATAGGTGAAGCTGTAAACTTAGCCGCTCGAGACTTAAAGAAGGTGGAAACGTTCTCGAAAGGTTTGACCCAAGATCTTTTAAAGCATACATGATGTTAAGGAGCCCGTCACTGAAATGAAGACAAATTTCTGTCTCTGTATACCTAGTTATATTCTCGAAACGGCGAATTGGATTTTCCGTTGGTAAGGCCATCTGTAAAGTGTTTGACTTTATACCAATTGGCAATGCTCTCAAACTGTTTTATGGCATGCTTTAATATTCAAACCGTGAAGTGAGGTGTATATTGCCAATACTGTACAGGACACGTACTCCCGGGACATCTGGTTTAACTTCAGGAATCACAAGATACGTGAAGCTATTTACATAGCCGTTCGTCTCTCACAGAATGTGGTAACTTTCTCGATTTTCTCTTTGACACTCGGTCTTCTCATTCATAATGAAAATAAGGTCCCCGTCTCTAAAATGTTTACTAATGTGTTTCGCTAAATACGTAGCTATGCTCTGGCTACGGCGGGTTAGCTTCTAGAACGTTACAGCATTCTGAAAAACGTTTGACTTCATACCAATTAGTAATGTTGGCACACAGTGTTACGCTCTATTTTAATATTCACTCCGCGGATTGAGGTATCTATTGCCAAACTACACGGCGCATTTACTTTTTGAATACATGGTTTGACACTCGAAATCGGAGGATACGTGAAAATATTGACTTACACGTTCGCCTCTCCCAGATGGTGGCAAGATTCTTGATCGGTTTGACCCTCCATTTTCTTATTCATAATGAAATTAATGTGCCCGACACTAAGGTGTGTACTAATTTGCTTTCTCGAACACGAAGTTATACTCTGGACGCCGGGGGTTAGGCCTTCGGAGCGTTTGCTATTCGGTAAGAAGATTGACTTTGTACCAATTGGTGATCATCTCAGATGGATGGACGCTCTTATTTAGTATTCAAATCGAGAATTAAGGTGTGTGTTGGCAATACTGCTCACTGGACTTACTCCCGGTATACCTGGTTAGGCACTGAAGTCGCAGGATATGTGAAGCTATTTTCTTAGCCGTACGACTCACGCAGAAGGTCGTAAAGTTCTCGAGCGGTTTGTCGATCGAACTTCACAATTATTCATGAAATTATGATGCCCGTCACTAAAATGTATGCTAAACTGCTTCTCTGAACTCGAAGTAATACACTCGACTCAGCGGGTAGTTTTCCCGGAAGGTGAGGCCTTGGAAGATGGTTGACTCTACAGAAATAGGTATCGTTTTACATCGGATTGACCCTGTTCATTAATATTCGTGCCATAATTTAAGGTATCTATTTCCAATACTGTTCGGCGGATTTACACCAGGAAGACCTAATTTGACTTTCGGAATAACAGGATGCGTGATGTTATTGACTTAGGTTTGCGACTCCCAAAAAACGTTGTAACGTTCTCACACGGAATGACACCTGACTTTCCTATTCATACATGATATCACGGTGCCCAGCACTAAAATGTCTACTAATTTGTTTCTCAGCACACAAAGCTATACGCACGATACAGCGGGTAACATTCCCGGAAGGTAAGGTATGCGTAAAGGATTATGACTTCATACCAGTTGGTGACATTCTCAAGCGGTTTGACTCTCCTCATTAATATTCATTCGCATATTAATTAATGCTATTATAGCCAATACTGCTCGGAGGACATACTCCTGCAATACCATGTTTAACTCTCGGAATCAGAAGAAAATGTGAGGATAATGACTCAGCCGTTCGTGTCTCAAGGTATGTGGTATCATTCTCAAAAGGTTTGACTCTCGATCGACTAATTCGTGCATGAAATAAAGGGTTTCGTCAATAAAATGTATACCATTTCGTATCGGTGAATTCGGTGATACACTCCCGATACAGTGAGTTAGTTTTCGGAGAGAAAGGTATTCTTCGTCAAGTTTGACCCTACACCAATATGTACTTCTCTACAGCAGCTTGACGGCCTGCTATAATATTCAAATCGCGAATTACGGTGTCAATTGCCAATACATTTCAGCGCATTTACTGCCGCTATATCTGATGTGACATTCTGAATCGCAGGTTAGGTGAAGTTATTTATCTATCCGTTCGACTCTAAAATGGTGTGGTATCGATCTGGAACGGTTTGACAATCGATATTCAAATTCATAAATGATTTTAAGGTGCGGTCACTAAAACATATACTAATGTGTTTCTCTAAACACGGATTTATATTCTCGATACGGCAGGTTAGGTTTTCGGGCTGTAATGCTTTCAGTAAATCCTATGACTTTACAGCAATTCGTAACGTTCACAGACGGTTTGACGCTCAACTTTGACGTTCAATGCGTTAATTAAGGTATCAATTGCCAATACTCTTCAGCGGATTCTCTTTCGGATTACCTGGTTTGACAAACGGAATCAAAGGCTAGGTGGAGCTATTGACTCATCCGTTCAACTCTCATAGAAGGTGTTAACGTTCTCGAACCGTATGTGGCTCGATTCTTCAAATGCATGCATGAAATTAAGGTATGCGTCACTAAAATCAATAATAGGTTGTTTCCTAGAACACGAATTTAGACTATCGATTTAGCAGGTTACGATATAGGGGGGGAAGTTCTTCGGTACAAAATTTGACGCTATACCAATAGGTTAAAATCGACAAATATTTTACATTCAACTTTAATATTCGTGTCGTGAATTAAAGTGCCCATTGGCAATAGGGCACTGTGAATTCACTCGAAGAATACACGGCCTGAACATCGGAATCACAGGATATGTGTATCTATTGATTTAGCAGTTGGACTCTCGAAGAATGTGGTAACGTCGTCGATCGGTTAGACCGCCGAGAGTACTATCCATACATGAAAATATGCTGTCCGTCTGCCCAAATGTCTATTAATTTGTTCCGGTGAAAGATATGCAAGCCAATCGCTACAGCCGGATGGGTCCTCGGTGGAAATGCCATCGGTAAATAGTTTGACATTATACCAATCGGAATCGCACACAAACGGTTTGACGCTTTACACTAGTATTCAAACCGTGAACTTAGGTGTCTCTTGCCAATCGCATCAGCGGACTTCCTCACGGACTACCTGGTTTTACTCTCCGAATCTCAGGATTTGTCAAGCTATTCACTTAGCCTTTCGTCTCTCACAGAAGATGGTACCGTTCTCGAACGCTTCGACTCTCGATGCTCGTACTTATACACAAACATGTGATGCTCGTCCGCTAAAATGTTTACTAATTTGTTTCTGTGCACATTATGCAGGACACTCGCTGGATCGGGTTAGATTCTCGGAAGGTATGGTATTCGGTAAAAGGAATGACTTTATGCGCATAGGTAATGTTCTCCGTCGGTTTGACTCTCTACATTAATATTCGTACGGGGTATTAAGGTGTCAGTTGCCAATACCTTTCAGAGGACTTACTCCCGGAATACCTGGATTGACTCTCGTAATCACAGGATGTGTGATGCTAGTGACAGACGTCCGACCTTCAAAGTTGGTGGTAACGTTCTCACACTCGATCTTCTGTTTTGTACATGAAATTAATGTGACCGTTCCTAATTTGTATACTAATTCGCTTTCGTGAACACGAAGTTATACTCTGGATGCAGACAAGTTCTTCAACGGCTTGAATCTGTCCTTGAATATTTATTCCGCGAATTATCGTGTCTAATGCAAAGATTGATCAGCGAACTTACTCACGGATTACTTGATTTGACACACGGTATCACATGGTAGGTGATGATACTGACATAGCCGTTCTACTCCAAAGCATCTTGGTAATATTTTCGGTCGGTTTGACACACGACCTTCTCATTCACACATGAAAATAATGGTGCCGTCACTGAAATATATACTAATTTGCTTCCTTGAACGCGAGGTGATACTATAGATACAACAGGATTGTCTCTCGAAAGGCAAGGCCTTCGATAAAAAGGTTGAATGTATAGCAATAGGTAACGATCTACAACGGTCTGACATTGTTCCTTAATATTGATAACGTGATATAGCGTGTCTAATTCCAATACTGTACTGCGGGCATAGTCGCAGAATACCTGGTTTGTCCCGAGGAGTCATAACATAGGTGAAGCTATTGGGGTTACCTTCTCGGACGGTAATGTATTCGGAAAAATGTTTGACTTTACAGCAATTGTAACGTTCTCAAACCGTGAAACGCTCCATTTTAATATTCAATCCGCCAATTAAGGTATCTATTACCATTACTCTACAGCACATCTATTCACGGATAATCGCGCTTGTCTTTCTGAATCAAGGACATGTGATGCTATTGACTTAGCCGTTTGAATCTCAGAGAAGGTGGTAACGTTCTCGAACGATTTGGCCATCGATGTTTTAATTCATGCATGAAATTATTGCGCTCGTTACTAAAGTGTATTCTAGTTCGCACCTCTGAACACGCAGTTATGCTCTCAATACAGCGGGTATGCTTCTAGGAGGTGGATGTCTTCCGTAAAACATTTCACCATACAGCAATCTGTATCGTTCTACAATGAATTGACACAGTACTTTAGGATTCAAACCGTGATTTAAGGTGTTTGTTGCCAGCACTGTTCAGCCGATTTACTCCCAGAATACCTGGTATGACTCTCGGAATCTCAGGACAGGTAAAGCTCTTCACGTAGCCGTTCGTCCCTCACAGAACGTGGCAACGTTCTCGAGCGGTCTGACTCCCGATCTTTTAATTAATTCCTGTGGTTATGGAGCTCTTCTACTGAAATGAAGACTAACTTCCTTCTCTGAACACGAAGTTCTACTCTCGATACGGCGGGTTATGTTCTCCGAAGGCAACGCTTTCTGTAAACTGTTTGAATCTACACCAATGGGTTATTGTCCACAACGGCTTGACGGTCTGCTTTAATATTCATACCGCGAATTAAGGTGTCTATTGACAATACCATTCTATAGATTTACTCCTATATTACTCGGTTTGGCTTTCGGGATCACGGGGCACGTGAAGCTATTGAAGTAGCCATTCGACAATCATAAAATGTTGTAACGGTCTCGAACGGTTTGACCCTCGACCATCTAATTCGTACACGAAGATCAGGTGCCCATCACTGTAATGAATACTAACTTAATTTTCTGAACACGAAGTTATACTCCCGATACAGCTGGTTATTTTTTTTGGAGGGTATGGTTTTCGGTAAAGCGTCTGAGTTTATAGACATTGATAACGTTCTCAAACGGTTTGACGCACAATTTTAATATGCCAACCGTGAATTAATGTGCTTACTGCCAAAAAGCTTCAGCGGACTTTCTGCCGGAATACCTGGTTTGGCTCTCCGAACCACTCAATATGTGAAGCTATTGCAGTAGCCGTTTGTAGCTCAGACAAGCTGGCAATTTTCTCAAGCGGTTTCGCCCTCAATCTTCTAATTCATACATGAAAATGAGGTGCCCTTCACTGCAATGTTTACTAATTTAATAGAGTAATACTCTACATGCATCCGGTTCAGTTCTCGGAGGGTAAGGTTTTCTGTAAAACTTCCGACATTATCGAAATGTGTAACGGTATACAAACGTGTGACTCCGGACTATAATATTCCATCCGTGAAATAAGGTGTCCATTGCCCATAATGTTCAGTGGACTTACTCGGTAAAAACCAGGGTTGATTCTTGGAATCACAGGATATGTGAAGCTATCGATTCAGCCGTTCAAGCTCCAAAGAAGTTCATTAACGATCTCGAACGCCTTGACACTGAATAATTACGATCACGCGTGAAAATAATGTGCGCTTCGGCTATAATGTCTACTAATATGTTTCCGTGAACAGTGAGTAAGACGCTAGCTACAGCGGGTTAGACGTTCTTAAGGGAAGGCATTCGGTAGGAACAATGATTTCGTACGAATAAGTAAATTTCTCCGACGGTTTGACTGCTTACTTTAATATTCGTACGGTGAATTAAAGTGTAAATGCCAATACTCTTCAGTGGATTTACTCCCGGAAAACATGGTTTGACACTTGGAACCTTGGGTCAGGTCAAGCTATTAACTTAGCCCTTCGAATCCCAAACAGGGTGGTATCGTTCTCGAACCGTTTGCCTCTCTATCTTCTAATCCATACATGAAATTATGGTGCCCATTGCTAATATGTAAACTCTGAGCACAAAATTATACTCTCGATACGACAGGTTTGGTTCACGGTATGTAAGGCTCCTTGCGATAAGTTTGACATTTCATCAATAGGTAAAGTACTAGAATGGTTTGGAGCTTCATCTTAATAAAGAGGGGTCCGTTGTCAGTAGTGTAAAGCGGATTGACTCCCGGAATACCTACGTTGACCTTCGGAATCACAGGATTAGTTGTAGCAATTCATCTAGAAGTTCGGTCCTCGATGAAGGTGGTAACGTTGTGGAACGGTTAGACCCACGCTCTTCTAATTGGTACGCGAAGTTAAGGTGTACGTCACTAAAATTTATGCTAATTTGTTTCCTTCGACTCGCAATTATTATCTCGATGCAGCGAGTATATTCTCGGAAAGTAAATCCTTCGGTAAAAAGAGTGTCTCTAAACCAGTTGATAATGGGCTCCGACAGTCTGACTCTCCAGCATAATATTCATACCGTGAATTATGGTGTTAATTGCCTATATAATTCGGCGGATTTACTCCACTAATGACATATTTGGCTCTCGAAATCACAGGGTTGGTGAAGCCACTGCTGTAGCTATGCGTCTCTCCATGAAGATGGTAACGATGTCGAACGGTATAACTTTCGATCTCCTTATTCATGCACGAAGTTAAGGTGCTGTCGCTAGATAGCGTACTAATGTGTTTCTCTACGCACTACGTTATTCGCTCCGTGCGGGGGGTTAACTTCTCGGCCCGTAAGTCTTTCGGAAAGAAGGTTTGACGTTATATGAAATGGTAACGTTCAGGTGCCCGATACTGAAATGAATACTAACTTCGTTTTCTAAACACGAACTTATACACTCGCTGAAGCCCGTGGGGATCGCGGAAGGTTAGTTCTCCTGTAAAACGATTGAAATAATGGCGACTGGTAATCGTCTCAAACGGCGTGACGCAATATTTTAATATTGAAACTGTGGATTAGAGTGTCTGTTGCCATTACTGTTCAGCGGATTTGCACCCGAAATACCTGGTATAACTCTCCGAATCAAAGGATTGGCGATGCGATTGGCATAGCCGTTCAACTCTCATAGAAGGCGGTAACGTTCTTTAACGGTTTGACCATCGATCTTCTAATACGTCAATGAAACTAAGGTGCTCGTCACCAAACTGTGCATTAATTTGCTTCTCTGAACACGAAGTATCTCCCCAGATATACCTGGTTCGTGTCCCGGGAGGTTAGATGTTCTGTAAAACGTATAACTTTATACAATTCGGTATCGCTCTACGACGATATGACGGTCTGCCTTGACATTCAAACCGAGAATTAAGGTCACTATTGCCAATAATGTTCAGCGGATTTACTCCTGGAATTCCATGCTTGACTCTCGGAATCACGAATATAAGTGAAGCTATTGACATAGCCGTCCGACCCTCAAGGAATGTAGTAACGTTCTCGAAGCGTTTGAGTCTCGATCTTCTAATTCATATATCAAAATAAGGTATGCCTCTGCTATAATGTGTAATAATTCGTTCCTGTAAAAGCAAAACAAGACAATCTCAGCGGCCGCTTGCATTCTCGAAATGTAAGGTATAGGTTGAAAAGAAAGACTTTTTACCAATTGGAAATGTTCACCGTCGATTTAATTCTCAACCTTAATATTCATGCCATGAATTACGGCATCTATTGCCAATATTGCTTAGCGTGTTTACGCCTAAAATACGTGGTATGATTCTCGCAACCAATAGGAGAAGCTATTGTCTTCAATGTGAGGCTTTTAAAGAGGGCGCAATCGTTCTGCAAAGGTTTGACTGTTGACCTTGCTATTCATACTTGGAACAAAGCTGTTCGTCTGCTAAAAATCTACAGATTGCTTTCACTGGCACGAAGTATGATACTCTAGTCGGCGGGTAAGGTTCTAGGAAGGTAAGGTATTCAGTAAATAGTATGACTTTACAAAAATTGGTTATATTCTTCAACGAATTGACTGTCTATTTTAATATTCAAACCATGAATTAAGGTGTCTACTGACAATTCCAGCAGCTAACTTACTCTCGGATTTCCCGGGATGAAACTTGCAATCTCGGGATAGGTGAATGTATTGATCTATGCGATCGACTCTGAATGAGGTTGGCAACGATCGCGAACAGTTTGAGCATCGATATTCTAATTCATACATGTATCTAAGGTGCCCGTCACATAAGCCAATCCCAATTTCTTTCTCTGAACACGAACTTATACACTGTATGAAGTGGGAGATGTTCGCGGAAGGTAAGGCCTTCGGTAGAATGTTTGACATTATTGCAATTGTGAACGTTCTTTAACGGTGGCAGGATCTGTTTTTATATTCAAACTGTAAATTATGGTGATTATTGCGAACACTGGCCCTCGCATACACTGCTGCAATACCTACTTGACACTTGGCGGTATCCCTGGATATGTGAAGCTGTTCACTTAGCCGGCCGTCTCTCACAGAACGTGGCAATGTTCTCGAGTGGCTTGACGCCCGATCTTCTAATTCGTGCACGAAATCATGGTGCCCGTAACTAAAATGAATACTGACTTCTTTCTCTGGAGACACAGTTATACTCTCGATGCAGGCGGTTAGTTTTTCGAGGGATAAGGTCTTCGTTAAAACGGTTGGCTTTGTTGCAATTGGTAACAATCTACATCGGCTTGACGGGATGCTTTAACATTCAAACCGTGAATTAAAGTGTCTACTGCCAATACCGCTCAGGGGATTTACTCCTGGATTACCTGATTCGTCTCCCAGAATCACAGGATAGGTGAAGCTATTGACTTAGCTGTTCGTCTCAACGCTCCCGACCGGCCGGACCCTAGATTTTTTAACTCATACATGAGGTCAAGGTTCCCGTTATTGAAAGGATTACTAATGTCTTTCTCTGAACTGGAAGTTATTCTCTCGATAACCCGGTGAGTTTCGCAGATGGTAAGATCTTCGGTAAAAGATATCACTTTATCATATACCAATTGGGAACGCACTCAAATTGTCTGACGCTAATCTTTAATGTTCAATCCGTGAATTAGGGTGTTCATTGCCAAAACTGTTCAGCGGTCTTGCTCCTGGAATACCTGGTTTGACTATACGAATCACATGATAGGGGAAGCTATTGGCGTAGCGGTTCGACTCTCACAGAAGGTGGCACCGTTCTCAAGTAGTTTGACTCTCAATCCCCTAATTCATATTTGAAAATATGGTTTGCTTCAGCGATAATGCCTAAACATTTGTTTCCGTGAGCACTAAGCATGACACTGGCTACAGCGTGTTAGGTCCTGGGAAGGGTATGTTTTCGGTAACCAGAGTGACTCTATAATAATTGGTAATATTCTCCGACGGTTTGACCATCTACTTTAATGTTCATATCGTGAATTAAATGGCCTATTGCCAACACTTTGCAGCTAGTTGACATCTGGAATACATGATTTGACCCTCGGGATGATAGTGCAGGTGTTTTCATTGATTTAGCAGTTGGAGTCTCGAAGAATGTGGTAACGTTCTCGCACCGCTTGTCTCTCGATCGTCCTAATCATACATGAAAATAAGGTGTACGTCTGCCTAAATGACTATTAATTTCTTCCGATGAAAGCTAAAGAAGCCAGTCACTACAGGGCTTCTCGAAAGGCACGGTCGTCTGTTAACAGTTTGACTCTTTGCCAATTCGTAATGTACTACAACAGTTTGACTCTGCACTTTATTTATACCCGGAGTTATGGTGTAAAAATCCAATACTATGAAACGGATTTACATATGGAGTACCTGGTTTGACTTGCAGAATCATAGTACGGGGGTAAATGTGCTGTACAGTATTCGCAATAGACACCTAAGTTCACGGCTTCAAAATTAATGCAGGTCGTCAAACCGTCGGAGAACGTTACCAATGGTATAAAGTCATTCTACTTATCGATTACCTAACTCTCTGAGAAGCTACCCCGCTGGATCGAGAGCAAAATTTCGTGTTCAGAGCAGCAAATTAGTATGCCCTTTAGTGACGAGCAGCTTCGTTTCAAGTATGAATTGAATGATCATGTATCAGACCGTCCCAGAATGTTGCGACCTTCATGATGAATCGCACACCTAAGTCAATAGATTCATCAACCTTATGAGTCCGAGAGCCTAGGCAGACGTTCCGGGAGTAAGGCCGCTAGGAACTATTGGCAATAGTCACATCATTCCGCGGTATGTATGGTAAAGTAGAGAGTCAATCCCACGGAAATCAATACCAATTTGTATAAAGCCCTTTGTCCGAATACTTTTCCACCTGTGACCATGACCCGCTGTATCGGGTGTATATATTCGTATTCAGAGAAGCAAATTAGTATACATTTTAATGACGAGAACCTTATTTACATATATATGAATAAAGAAATCATGAGTAAAGCCTTTCGAGAACGCTACCACCTCCTATATGTGTCGAAAGGCTTAGTTAACAGCTCCACCTAACCTGTGACTCCAAGAGCCAAACCAGTTTGTCCGCGTCAGAACCCGCTGCACAGTATTGTCAATATACACCTTAATTCACGGTTTGTACATTATTGTAAAGTATCGAACGGCTACAAAACAATACCGGTTCGTATAAAGTCAAATTTTTGCGGAAGGCCTTAGCTTCCGAGAAGTTAACCGGCGGTAAAGAGGGTGAAACTTCGTGTTCACAGAAGCAAGTTAGTATAATTTTTTTAGACAGGCACCATAATTTCACGTAGCATTTAGAAGATAGATGGTCAGTCAGTTGCAGAATGATACCACCTTCTTTGTTAGTCGATCGGATATGTCAATAGCTTCACCTATTCCGTGGTTCCGTGAGACAAATCTGGTACCCGGGGGTAAATCCGCTGTAGAGTATTGACAATATACAACCCGAATTCATGATTTGATTATTGATACATATCATCATACCGTTGCAGAACGCGTCCAATTGCTATAAAGTCAAACGTTTAACCGAAGGCCATACCTTCCGCGAACGTCACCAGCTCCATTGAGAGTATAACGTCGTGTTTAGGGAAAGTAATTATTTTACATTTAAGTGAGGGGCACCTTAATTTCAGGTATGAATTCGAAGATCGTGGGTCAAAACCGATCGATATCGTTAACACCATCTAGAAGAATCGAATTGCTCTGTCAATAGCTTCACCTACGCTTGTGATTCCAAGAGACAAGCCTGGTATTCCAGGAGTTAATCTGCTGCACAGTACTGGCATTAGGCACCATACCTCACCGCATGAACATTAAACTAGAGCGCCCAACCGTTTGAGAACGTTACCAATTTCAATCGAGCCAAACATTTTACCGACTGCCTGACCTGCCGTGAATCTAACCCGCTGTATCGATAGCATAACGTCGTGTTCAATGGACAAATTACTATAAATCTTAGCGACGGGCACATTACCATCTCAACATTACCATCCTCTTTGATGTTCGATCGGCTATGTCAATAGCTCCACCTGGCCTGTTACTCCGAGAATCATGATATTACCTGATGGTAATATGGGAGTAAGTCCGCTAATGTGAATTGGCTATTAACAACTTAATTCATGGTATGTACATTATTGTAGGTAGTCAAACCTGTGGAAATAATTACCAATTCGAATGAAGATCACTCTTTTACGGAATACGTAACGTTAGGAGTACCTAACCCGCTCTAGCATGTGCCTTGCTTAATGATCACAGACACAACTTAGTTGCAATTTTAGTAGACGGGCACGTTATTTTCATGTAGGAGTAGCAAAATGTGTAGTCAAACCGTTCGAGAATGTTACCACCTTCGTTGAGAGTCGAACGGCAAAGTCAATTGCTACACCTGTCCTGTGATCCCGAGAATAAAAGTGTATATTCCGGGAGTAAGTGCCCTGTGCAGTGATGACAATTAAGTCAGTGTTTGTGGGCGTTACCAATTATTCTAAAGTCAAACGTTTTACTGAAGGCATTGCCCACCGAGGATCTAACCCGCTGTATTGTGAGTACAACATGGTGTTCAGAGGGACGAATTAGTATACATTTCAGTGGAGGGCACCTGAATTTCAGGTGCTAATTCTGAGATCGACTGTCGAACCGTTCGAGAACGTGACAAGCTTCTATGGAATTCGAAAAGCTAAGGCAATAGCTTCTCATATTTTATGATTCTGTGAGACACACGACGTGTTCCAATAGTAAATCGGCTCTAGAATGATGGCAATAGAGACCCTGCTCCAGGGTATAAATATTAAGCTAGAGAGAGAAGCCGTTGTACAACATTCTCCATTTGTATAGCGACAAACCTTTTACAGAAGACCTTACCCTCGGAAAAACTAACTCGCTGGATCGAGAGTATAACTTCATGTTCTGAGAACAGCATTTGTATTTTTTTCAGTATCGGGAACCGCAACTTCGTGCATGAATTAGATGCTCGATGGTCAAACCGTTCGAGAACGTTACCACCGCTTCTGAGAATCGCATGGCAAAGGCCATAGTTTCACCGAACCTGATATTCCGATAGACAAACCTGGGATTCCCTCAGTAAATGCGCTGTTCAGTATTGGAAATAGTCACCTTAATTCACGGTTTTAATACCATCCGTTTGAGAAAGCTAGCAAATGGTTTAAAGTAAAACGTTTTACTGAAGGCCTTACTCTCCGAAAGCATAACACGCTGCATCCGATGTATGACGACGTGCTTAGAGACGCAAATTAGTATCCACTTTAGTGGCGGGCACCCTCAATTCCATGTGTGAATCCGAAGATCGAGGGTCAAACCGTTCGAGAACGTTACTACCTTCTTCTAAGTCGAACAAGTAAGTCAATTGCTTCACCTATACTGTTACACCGATATTCAAACCGGGTATTCCAGAATTCAGTCCGCTGTATACTATTGGCAATGGACACATTAATTCACGGTTGGAATACAAAAGTAAAGAGCCTAACCCTTGTCCAACGTTACCGATTAGTATAATGTCAAACATGCTACAGAAGACCTATCCCTCCGAGAACCTAACTCGCTGTATCGAGAGCATAACATCGCGTTCAGGGAAACAAATTAGCAGAGATTTTAGTGACGGGCACATTAGCATTAAGTATGAATAGGAGGATGGAGGGTCATACCGTTCAAGAGGATCACCAACTTCGGTGGGAGTGTAACCGATATGTCAATAACTTCACCTATCCTGTGGTTCGAAGTGTCGAAACAGGTGTTCCGGGAAAACGACCGCTGAAGTGTTTTGGCAATACACTTCTCTATTCGCGGATTTAATATTAAAGTAGAGCGTCACTCCATTTGAGAATCATACCAATTGGTATAGAGCCAAACGTTTTACTGATGACCTTACCCTTCGAATGTCTAATCCGCTTTATCGAGGGTATTACTTCGTGTTCAGAGAAAGACATTAGTAAACATTTTAGTGATGGGCATCATAGGTTCTTGTATGAATTAGATGATAGACGGTCAATCAATCCGAGAACGATACCACATTCTAGAGGATCGAACGGATAAATTTTAGCTTCCTCCACACTGCGTTTCCGAAAGTCAAACCAGGCAGTCCGGAAGTTAACTAGCTGAACAATATTGACATTCGAGACCTTAGGTCTCTGTTTGAATATTAAAGTAGTTCGACAAAGCGTTTGAGAGCGATACCAATTGGTAAAAGTCAATGGTTTTAGTGAAGTCCTTACCCTCCGAAGAACTAACTCGATATAAAGAGAGTAAAACATTATATTCAGGGGACGAATTACTATTCATTATATTGGCCGGACCCTAATTTCATTTATGAATAAAAAGATCGAGGGTCAAACACTTCGAGAGCGTGGCAACACTCCATGAGATTCAAACGGCTAAGTCTATAACTTCACCCATTCTGTGAACTCGGGAAAAAAACAGTTATTCCGTGAGTAAATCCGCTGAATAGTATTTCCAAAATTGCTGGAAATTGTCAGAGTCGCACCGTTGTAGAAGGATTCCTATTGGTAGAGGGTCAAACATTACATCGAGGGCCTTACTTTTCGCGAACATAACCCAATGTATCGAAAGTATAACTACGTGATCAGGGAGATAAATTGGTATATATCTTAGTAACGGGCAACTTAATTGCATGCAAGAATAAGGAGACCTAGGGTCAAACCGTTCGAGCACGATATTTCCTTCTTTTAGGATCGATCGGCTATGCCATTAGCATCAGCGATCCTGTGGTTCTGAGAGGCCAACCAGATATTGCGTGAGTAAATCCGCTGTACTAAATTGGCACTGAACATGTTTATTTGCGGCTATAATATTAAAGTCGAGCGTCAGTCCGTTGTGAAAGATACTTATTGGTTCAGAGACAAACATTTGACAGAAGGCCATACCTTCCGAGAAGTTAACCGTCTGTATCGAGGGTAGTACTTCGTTTTCGCAGAAGCAAATGATTACACATTTTAGTTACGGGCACCTTAACTTCATGTATGCATAAGAAGATCGAGTGTTGAACCATTGCCGAGCGTTGCCACCATCCTTGTGAATCGAACGACTGTGCAATTTGCTTCACCTATTCTATGATTCAGAGTGTCAAACAATGTATTCCGGGAGTAAGTCCGCGGAAGAGTGTAGGCAATAGGCACCTTAATACACAGTTTGAATATTAAGGCGGAACATCATACCGTTATAGAACGTTACCTATTCGTATAAAGTCAACCGTTCTACCGATAGTCCTACCTCCGGAGACGCTAACCCGCCGTGTCAAGAGTATATCATTGTGAACAGAGAATGAAACTAGACTCCATTTCAGCGACGGGCACCATAACTTCATTTATGAATTAGGAGACCGAGGGTCATTCTGTTGGCGAACGTCGCTAGCTTCTGTGAGTGACGAACGGCTACAACAGTATCTTCACCTATCCTGTGATTCTGAGAGTCAAATTGGGTAGTCCGTGAGTAAATCCCCTGAACAGTATTGGCAATAGGCACTTTAATAGAAGGTTTGGATATTAAAGCAGATCGTCAAACGGATGTAGATTGCTGCCAATTGCTACAAAGTCAACCGTTTTATCGAAGACCTGATCCCGCGAAAAGCTAACAGCCCGTATAGAGATTATAACTTTGTGATCTCAGAAAGAAGTTAGTCACCACATCAGTGACGAGCACCTTAATTTAATGTACGAATTAGAAGATCGAGCGTCGCACCTCTCGAGAACGTTGCCACCTTGTGTGAGGGACGAACGGCTAAGTGAAGAACTTTACCTGTCCCGAGATTCCGCGAGTCAAGCTAGGTATTTAGGGAGTAAATCAGCTGAACGGTATGGCAATGGACACCTGAGATCACGGTTTGAATATTAAAATGGAGCGTTACACCGTTTGATAACGATACGAATTGCCATGAAGTCAAACGTTTTAGCGAAGGCGATACCTTCCTCGAACGTCATCCGTGTCACAGAGAATATAACTTCGTCTTCAGAGAAAGAGGATAGTATTCACTTTAGTGACTGGCACTCTATCTTCATGTACGAGTTAGAAGTTCGAGCGTGATACCGTTCGCGAACGTTACTCCCATCTATGATATTCGAACAGCTTAGTCAGTGACTTCAGATGCCCTGCGTCTCCGATAGTCATACTAGATATTCCTGGAGCAAGTCGGCGGAACAGTATTGGCAATAGACACCTTAATTCATGGTTTGAATGTAAAAGTTTGTTGTCAAACTGTTTCAGAACGCTGTCAATTTGTATAAATTCATTCCGTTTCCAAAATGCCTTACCTTCGGAGAACATAACACACTGCATCGGGAGTATAACTTCGTCTTCAGCGAAAGCAAATGGTATTCATATCAGTGACGGGCCACTCGATTTCAACCACGATTTGGAAGACAGAGGGTCAATCCTGTCGAATATGTTGCCACCATCTGTGCCAGACGAGCGGCTAACTCAATAGGTTCACGTATCCTGCGACTGCGACAGTCAAACGAGGTATTCAAGGAGTAAATCCGCTGAACAGATTTGGAAATAGACAGCTTAATTCACGTTCTGAATATTAGAGTAGAAAGATAGTACGTCGAAGATCATTACCAAATGTTTATAAAGTCAATATTTTACCGGAAACGTTGCCTTCTAATAACATCATCGCTGCAGAAAGTGTCATGCATAGTGCTTACGGAAACAAATTTGTAGACATTATGGCAAGAGCACATCTCATTTTCTTCTACGAACCGAATAATCAAGAGTCACAGCCATCAAGAACGATCCTACCTTCTTTGGGATTCAAACAGCTGAGACAATAGCTTCACCTACCCTGTTATTCCGATAGTCAATCCATGTATACCAGGAATCAGTCAGCAGTACACTATTGGCTATGGACACCTTAATTCACGGTTGGAATACAAAAGTACACAGACTAACCCTTGTGCAACGTTACCGATTGGTATTATGTGGAACAGTCTATAGAAAACCTTACCACCCGAGATCCTAACTCGCCGCATCCAGAGTATAACTTCGTGTTTAGAGGATCATATTAGTAAACATTTTAGTGACTGGGATCGAAACTTCATGTATTAATTAGAAGATCGATGGTCAAACTATTAGAGAGCGATACCACGTTCTTTGAGCTTCGAACGGCTAGGTCAATAGCTTCACATATCCAGTGATTCGGAGAGTCAAAGCAGATATCCCGGGAGAAAATCCGCAGTACAGTATTGGTAATAGACCACTTAATTTATGGTATAAA
>NW_027471639.1:0-22486 GCF_051020765.1 Lasioglossum baleicum
AACCATCAGACACACGCCACGAGGTCATTTAACTCTCATTCCTTTATACCCCCTGTAACGTCGGAAATAATTGAGGCGTCCCACTCGTACCTGCACAGGGTATATACCCCAGAGGAAAAGATGAAATAAAAGGAAGGAAAATGGAGAAGAAAGGAGGTGAAGTCAAACAAGCTCGCCTGGAAGGTGAACCCAGCTGCCACAACTATCGTTATGTTTGATTCTGTGAATAGCTCGGTGGGTGAGGGAGGGAGGGAATGTCGAACGGGGTTGGATATCGAGGAGATGCAGAGTCGATGACGCTGCATGTTCTTTTGCTTGGTATCCCCAGATAATTCGACGCTTACCAGTGGAATTCTTGACAGATGCGGGCCGTATTTTCCCTAGGGGGCTGGGCGCCGGGACACATGCCCCTCCGCGAATATCATGCAGACCACGGGATCGCGGCTTCCGTAGTATATTCGGATCGTAAATTGTTCCACTTGCTCGAATTTAAATGCATTGGCCCGACTTCCCATTTCCAAAAGTCGAACGCACTGTTTCGCAATCGATACCGATATTACCTATTTTCCCCATTCATAGCAGCGACTTCGCCATGTACCAGCGGTCCCTTCATCCTCATCCCTTGAACCTCTTGAATTAATCGCGATAGGAGCTACGATTGCTTCTACGCACCGTTGAAAAAACGGTGAAATGATACCAACTAGCCTTGATGAACTTTTGGACCTTGAAACTCATCGAGACCGATGTGAAAGGGCGGTGGTTTCGATTAGGCGTAACGCCAAATGGATGAGATTCGGGAGTTACCTGCTACGTCGAGGTTGTACCGAGGGGATGGCGGCGCACTCGATTTGGCACGCGAGTGGTAATTAACATGGCGTTATGAATCATCTTGTTAACCACCCTCTGTGTCCAGATTAGTAAGCGTGTTTCGGTTAATTAAAATTCTGAAATGGGCAAGAAGCTTCGTTTTCCCCCCTGTCTGGCGATATCGCAATAAATAATTCGGCGAACTAATCTGGCGAACATGCCATTGATGCCACCTCGCCGATTTATCCCTGTCTTATGAATTAACGCGGTATAAAACCACCAGCAACAAGCTTGATAAATGGTGATGTACACCATCTCTATCGTTTTGCCAGTGTAAGGAAAATGGAGGGGATAAGGGAGGGAGGAGAAATGAGCTATCGAAAATAATCGACCATTAAGAACGATTGACACGCGATGCGGTTAAATGTCTCGGAACAGAAGCAGACCTTTCCGGAATCTGTGAGAGTTTGCGAAATCCTATATACTGCCTGGTACCGTCAAGCCGAAATCTCAGGAGTCCCGGAGGACTTCCGTTCGAGCCTGGAAGTCTTGGGATTCCTTCCGCATCTTCAATCATCCCCGAAAGTTCTCGGATCTCGGTCAAATCTTCGCACTCTTCCAAGTGCCTATCCTTTCAGGACTAGCCTAACCCGAGGTCCCACACGCGAGTCCCTGTGAACCCAGAGTCTTCGGAGACAGCATGATTACTATAACCAAACGAAAGCTCGAAATTTTCGGTATTTTCTACGACAGAAACTACGAGGTATACGTCGCGATTCGTCAGGTCCTTGGACAACTGAGGAGATTCTACACCGGTATCATTAATGATACACAGAATATTCTCAAACTGTATAAAATGCTTAAGTAATAATACATATAATTAACATTAGAACAGCCCACATGTTGTCTCCACTAAAGTTCGACGTGCATATACAACATTTATCGAATGGACGTAATTGATAAAGACAAGTGTAAATTGCTATGCTCCTATCGGAAGAAGAATCGACTTTATAAAATGTAGCCGTCTATATCCGATGGTTCGAAATAAAAAGACTTCCACACTAGTCATTTCAACACCGCTTGTATTTTCAGAGTTATATTCACTGAGTACCTACGATTTCTCTACAATTTCTTTTCAATTTCGCTACTTGATTAACTCTCGCACGAGCAACAGCAACGACTCGTCGCGAAGTGTTTCACCCGCTGTATGCAAATGGCACTCGGCGACATAGGGATGGCGGCAATTATAGGACGGCATTGTGCTCGAAGTCGTAACGTCAATCTCAGATCATAATTCGCGAAAATGAGTGGAACAGTTCGTCGGGAATGGCCATCGCAAGGCGCAGAGTCCTTCGCCGAAACAATGGAGGGTCGCTCCCCTTCCGAGCGATTTACGATGGCAGCGATATCTCAATTAACGGTGCAATTTCGTGGCGACTGCAGCAGCCGAATATCGCGGTGATGGCGCTACTGGGAGTGGCCGAAGAGAAGAATAGTGACGCGGCAAATCGGCGCAAAAAATGCAGCTTCCGAGCCGCGATGCGCTCGCCGCTGACGAATCGCGCGGACCGAGCGGGGGCATTGCATATTAAACGTTGTATAAATTACATATTATTCGTGGAACGCGCTGCTCCGTGACGAATAATTTCATGCAACTAAAATCTTTGTTTAACGGGCTGCAGTGTAAATAACTTAGATTCCTCCGTTGGTCGCGGTCGTGTGATGGGATTCAGCATAATTCGTACGTGTTGTTAATACGATGTAAGATGTTTCGAATTAGAGGTAATTTGTTCAATCTTTTATATTATTGTACATATTTAATATATGATTCTTCAAAATAAACTCATTAAACGCGTTATATTCGAGTAACAAATTAAAGTAATTCGCATGTTGCTGTACCTCGATCGCGATTATTTGCTAACGCAGTCGTAATATTCCTCAGAGTATTAATTCAAATTATTTGCACACATCAGCAGCTGCAGCCACAGTTCATCGCATCATAGGTGTGTCGCATGCATTGTGATTCCTCCGGTCATACAATCATGTCGTAGGTCCGAATCGGCACCGTTGACTGGTTGTATACGCAAAACTTCTTGCTGAGCATAGTTACCGCGGATGTTTATTTTATTCCGGAGTAGTAGCAATATCTTTTGTGTATTTTATTTCCTAATTCAGGATAGGTTCTCCTTCATATCGCGTTTCTGAGTAATGATAATAAAAGTAGGGATAGTTAGTATATTGTCATGCAAAGTACTGGTAACGTAAATGGTAAAGTATTGTTAATAAGTTTATTATTGGGAAATATTGACATAAATATTTTATCACCGATGTGTTGGAATATGTTGTACAGCAGAAGTCGAATGCCCTTCGACTTCGATACTACGATATGTATATTCATCATATATCCATTAGCCTTTATCGTTAATGTCGAATTACTTAATCATTCGATTTCCAAACCATAGATCATAGACAAATTAGAAACGTTTTAATATTGGAGTCAACATTCTTTCCTTCGAAAATGCATTGAATATTATGTGCTAGAAAACGTTTCGCAACACAGAGATTTTGAGGTCAAAACAATAATTTTGGACACTAATTTTTTTCGAAAATGTGCATTGACGAAGAAATCGTCTCAGGATGTTTTTACTCATTGTTCATTTCGAGTCAATAATGTCAGTCACAGTCAATTAAAGTCATTACATACAGTCTTTGCTTTTACTTATAAGTTATTTGTTCATCATCACTATTTCTTCCGATATTCAAATTTCAATAATTTGATCATATTTTCAATTAAAATCATTGTGGATTGGTCGAAGTATTGCAAGATAAATGAACATTGGCCCGTTACATAAACCGTATATATGTTAATCATGTCTTTAGATCAGAATTTTCTGGTTTAACCTCTTCCATGTTCATTGTCAGTGTCTCACTCACGTGCCCCGGATTAAATTTGGTGAGTGATTGGGAAATGGTATGATGACCATAGTTCATAAGCTAATAACCTTTCCGGCGGCTGTCGATTAGTTAGAGTATCGTGCACGACGTATTTTCGTCATGTGCGTGCTATTAGGATATGGAATCATCCATTAAATACGGTAGATTATGCATAGTATCTATGCGGTATTGATACCAATTACCGCACTTGTTCGGTTACGAACTTCATTTCTCGGGAATGGATAAAATCTCGATTTATGCAATGGTCTCTCGACATCGTCAGCCGATTTCAGTTAGTAGTGCGTAAAATTTAGAGTATGAACGTAGTGTATCGCTCCAGGATGTCGGCGGTGTCTCGGGACGGCTACTCTAGTGGAGTTTCTTGCACTCGGGTATACGTGTGAGAACCGTGGACTGTGGCGTGTGTGAATGACTTATTTTGCCATTTTTAAATATAGGGCTAAGTAGGAAGATGGAGTACATTCTGGCATGTGTGTTAATTATAAATAGGTAGGGCCGGGCATGTTGGCAATGTCTTTGGGCTGACAGGAATATTTTCGAGCGTTCAATCTGTTTTAGCGTTGCGAATTATGAGATCGCGATTGCTTTTGATTCCCCAGTGTATGAATTGTCGGATAATATTAAATTCCATAGAATTTTAATCAGCTTTGTTGCTTGATTATACAGTTGCGACTCTTACCAATCTGGAGATTTTTAAAGTAGTTTCTTATACATATAGTGTTAACAATTTTTGCTATATTCATTTCTGGAATTAGCGTTGCGATCAACTTTATCGCGAATTTTTTATTACCACCATTCAATACTAGCGTTGCGTTGAAGCATGGCCGCCTTCTTCAAGTTGTTTTGCGAATACGTAACACCTAACATTCTTCCACTGGGCTGTGGAAGGAGTTCTCTTTCTGAGCTATATATCAGCAGCCTGATCATGTATGCTCATTCTTCGATAGTAGTGCCGCGTATTTCCTCATTTGAGTGCATAAAGTAGTATTTGTTAGTGTTGCGTGATTAACATATTTTCGTATTATCATTTTCATGAGTTGTCTGTTCACTTGTGTTTTTTTTTCTTTTTTTGCTATATATATTTTTTTGAGTAATTCCATCAAAATATTAAATTCATTTTTATTCCCAATATTATGAAGCACATTTTGCTATCGGTTTCGTAAATATTCTGTGTTACTGATTTAGCAAATTAGCGTTCCAAAACTTGCAATATTTCACTCACTCTTTGCTCATGGGTTTATCGAACGAAAATTTTAATTTCTGTGGCCCTTTTTGCTACTATCGCGTTTTGTGTTTCAGGGCCATCTGTTCCCGAAATGTTTGTTAATGAAAACACTTCTGATTAATATAATTGCCTGTTTTCGGTACTCTCTTTTATCCTATAAATGATTAAACTTTTTCCAATCATGCTTGCAAAGTAATGACATATTCTAGCCTATACAATCACTTGTGATGACAGAGAACATTCATATTTTACAGTCAGAAGTACAGAGTATGTTTATTATTAGATTAATTTTTTTACCGATGACCCTTCAATTTTTTGTTGATCAATTCAAGATTGTCCGAAGTTGCATTGTATCGGTCAAAATCATTAATACTCATGACATATACAAATATACATATATTTCTGTGATTTATTCATGGGAGGAGACTTGGACATTCTTGTCCATCGCGAATTAGAGCCTGTGTAGAAAATATTTCGATCCCTATTTTTGTCGTTATGCTTACTACGTTGCTTCATTACTCTGAAATTCGCTATATCGCGTTCAGGTAGTAGAACTTTACCGCCATTTGATATAACATGAGAAAAAGACAATCACGAAGAATACAATACTATTCTTACGAAACATGAAGCGCCTTAATAGGCAGCTCGCGTGATGTATTGAAAAGCACATATCTTATTTCATATGATTATAAAAGGCAGCTCGGTCCCACTTTCCAATAGTTTGCGACACTTTAAGCGCCACAGGAGGCGAGACTGAAGAGGACCGCGTTCATCGCGAAAATGGAAAGCCTCGTCGCAGTATGCGTTATAACGTCGGCGGAACTTCAGTCGTACTTGATCCCGCAGGCAGTAGCCAGGATGAATTGCACCTGGTTTAATGGTTTCTCGAATAACTAATACGCATGCTGCAATGACTATACGAGGCGGTGGCAGAGGTTCTTCTAAACGCGCCATTCCTGCCTGCTTCCGCTTCATTCTTCATTTTCTCACAATTAATTCGGTCCCGCGTTCTCAGGCATTCAGCCGGGGAAGATACCGCTGAAGTAATAGCAGTTACGAATGGACAAATGGGTTGTCAACGGGACAAAGAGTGTCGATGAAAAACGGACAGGATGGAAAGTGACGCGTGTCAGGGATTGTTACTGTTCCGTGGCTTTGGCGCCGCGTTTGCTGCATAGGCTGCAGTGCACGTTTAATAACAATGATCGACCAGAGTCTTATTACGAAGTTTAGGTGTTATGGATATTCTCATGGTAAACTAACCAAACACGAACATGTGTTTATTAATTGACCTACATCATATCGCCCAATATAATAAAAACCGGGGGATGAAGTTCTATTTTTAAAGAAACGATCATTTCTCAACTCATTTGCATATTCATTGTATTATACATTGCGATCAATAATGTTTCGACATCGCACGAAATTTTTGTAATGGAAAGCTGATACGGGCCATTATTCAATTACTAGGTTGCAGTCTTAGAGTCTTCATAGTAGAATTTTAATAGACAACCTTTGGACATACATTTTATCCCGTGCGACTTTCCGTCCCGTTTCGCAATTTCCCAAGGGTTTCATCCTCGTCTGGTATTCTTGAAACGACTATATGAAAAAATCTATGTAATTTTCATCGTGCCGATCTTCGATAGCGAGAATATTATAACTATAGCGAAACAAAGAAAGATGTTAGAGGTAACCTACTTCGCGCCTCGTTATTAACAGGAATGAAGCCTGACAGCATAATACCTTCGGAGCCTGAAAATCCTAAAATCCGTCTCGTTGCTCTTTTCAATCGGTGGAATGGCCGCTAGGTGATTCAGCGGAAGGAGACCCGTCAGCGTAGTGGAATCATCACAAAGTAGAGTGAGAATTCATCGCAATTTCCTGATGTCCAGTCCCAGCTGGACACTTGCAAGTCTGACGCAGCTCTTCTTGCTGGCGATCAGGTCCTCCGCCGAGAATAGGGCTCCGTACTAAGCCATGGAGTAGATCACTCCAGCGTGTGGCCGCATTCTCGCGAGCAGTCTCCCGGTGTTCGGCAGCAGTTGTCCTAGCGCCGCGGTCACTTCCTCCAATCTTTGTGCCAGCGCCCCGAAGAGCTGCTCCAAGCGACACCAACTGTTCAGCGTGAGGCCCATGTATCTGATTCCTTCTCTAGCCACGATCCGGGGATCCTCCACACTGACCACTGCCTGGGGTGGTCCTCTGCGAGTTCCGGCCTGGAACCATATTACATCCGTATTTCACGCCGAGATCCTAAGTCCCAGATTACGTACCGTCTTCACAACGCAGGCCACTCCCAACTCATCCAGCCACGCCGTCCTCTCCTACTCCTTTCCGCCAGCTGTCACCAGCGTGTCATCGGCGTAACATGTAATACCGTCGCCGGACGGGAGCAAGCCTCTCAGCAACACGTCGTACGCCATCATTCACAGAATCTCCCCGAGAACCGACCCTTGCGGGGCACCACAGCGCACAACCCTCACGACGCCGCCGTACCGCCCCTGGTACTCGATACTTTTCCCAGACAGGTAGTACAGTATCACCGACGCCACGTACGCCGGCACCTCGTTATGCTCTAACGCCGTACCGACGGCCGTCCACCAAAGGGCATTGATGGCGATGGCGATGTCCGGGCTCACAGCGATCTTCACCCCACTGCAGTGGACGACTGCCTCCGGCAAGCGCTTGATGCGTTTGATGGCGCAAGTGGTGAACAGACCTCGTCCAAAACCGAACTGACTGTTGACCATGTCCACACCCACCCTCGAGATGTGCTATTTCAATCGAAAATTCCGGAATTCCATTCAGTACGGGCGCATTCCTACTAACTCCAGCTTTCCAGCCGCCAGGCCCAGCTCCTTACTGGTGACCAGAGGATCGTCCGTTCAGGCCGTTCAGTCTGCCGACGGAACTATCGATGTTTCCCTCGCAGTCATCGATGCTGCGGGGAAGTGGCTGTCGACGACCAGCCGCACGAAGTCGGCATACGTGCCCTCCGTGAGCCCTGGCGTCCATCACTGCAGACACACAAGGACCGGTCGGTATTGTCGTAGCCAGGAGTCATCGTCGATCTTCCGCAGCAGATTTTCCCATCACCTTGCCTTGGCTCTTGCGATGGCACGCCGCGGAGATACGCTGGCCCTTCGTAATTCCTTCTGCAGCGTGTTTTCCTCTTCACTTGTTGACGAACTTCTTCTGCGACGGGCCCGATTGTGCTGGCGATGGGCTCGAATTATCCGTTCCCGTCGTATTGCAAGCTCCACGCGCAACTAGAACACCGCCTTTTTCAGTTTCGCCGCGGCCTGCGCCATATTCGGGACTCACGCCGCCGGTATATGCCATCGCGGATCCACTCCCCGCCGTCCTGTGGATCGAGGTCATCCTCAAGGCCGGACGGGCGCGCAACTACATACGTCGTAGCTAAAACTGTACCATCATCGAAGCGTCAGATATCGCGTGGGTGCTGCTGGTTCTGTTGTCCTGATCTTTCGTTGGGTCTCCTGTGCCCGTTGGCCCGCTCCTCCATCTTCATGGAGTACCCCATGGTCATCATACGAAGGTCGCTGATGGTCTCCGCCGCTTCTGCCTCCCTTCATCGGTTCAGTCTCTGCACAGCAAGCCTGAGAGGCATGTGATAAGTACACGATGGACCTGACCGCCGGCCTCACAGATGTATTGTGAGTCCGGCTGCCGAGTCGAGCAGCGTCTCGCCCAGCACGTTCATCCTCAAAGAACTCCACGTTGCCTTGTGGGCGTTGAAAACCCAGTGGACGAGCAGCAACTGGGATAGGTGCTGTGAAAGATATATTCTTATCCCGTCCAGCCACCGGTTGTACTCCCCCGGTCTGCAGTTCGGATTGATGTAGCAGTCATCTACAATCAGGACGCACCAGGACACGAAGGCTTATCCCTCTGCTCGTTGTGTACTATCAGGGCCAGGGGGGTTCGGAGGGTTCCATTCCACACCGACGCATCGTCCCGTGAAGGTACCCGGAACAGTTGTTCCGCATATCACAGCTGGCAAATCACTGCCAGACTCCGCGAGCGTCTGCACTAGCAGTTACTGTGACGCTCGGGAGTGGCTGATATTCGCCTGAAGGATCTTGAATTTTAGACCGTGTCCATGGCCTCCTGCTGGCACAACGCCAATCCTGACGCTGCTAGATGCGTCAGTTCATTGCTGCTCCCGCTAATGCTGCCGCTCGGTCCTTCCGTTAGTTTTCATGTTCTTATCCTCTTCGTCTTCCTCTGCGTTGATTTAGGGGTATGGACTACAAGCCATGCTGCTAATCCTGTGTGCGGCCTCCAGACCACGGGCCGCGCAATATCGGGCATTTGAGAGCAGGGGCGTTACACTCACCCACCTGGTGGCCCTGCTCCCATCACTGCTAGAATGTTATGCTCCGATCCACGTAGCTTCGGAATCGCGGCTTGACATGCCTAACCTCTAGGTACCGGAAGCACTACAGCGGTCGTGCCACCAGCGCTTGCACGCGGGCTGAGATTCTGCCTACTCTTACTCTTCCGCCGTACAAGATGCTGTGGGCGGCGTAGAGGGAGTATATCGCCGAAATTGTCCACAGCCTGGAGGGGTGGTGCGGATATCGCTGCATATATTCTGGGTAGGGTACCCCAGGTGCCTATCCCTGCGTGCGCTCCTGCAGCATCTGTAAAACTGTAACTGATACGCCCAACCCAGTCACCTGCAGCTCTGCCCTTATTCGTCGGTCGAGCCACTCTGAGTCCTATGTCCTGGAGGGCCGCCTTACATTCCCGGCCCACTGCCTCAAGTATGAAGCCGCCGTTGGTGAGTCGCGCCGGTCTCAGCTGTTCGATACTCAGGTCCAGTAGGTTGATCCTACAGTCGCTGGAGTTGTCAGCGTGGCATACGCCACTTCGAAGAAGTTTTCAAAGTGACTGCCACTGCCGCTCGTTCTGGAGCACTTCTAAATTTGACATGGCGCAGCTACTGTCGCACAACTACCACTGCGGTAGCCATGAGGCGCGCCGTTCAGGTCATCAGACATACACGTGTCGGACATGAAGCAGATAGTCACATGCAGGAAATAACCAAAGAGGCGTAGTAAACGACAATAATGTACACATTGAACGATGTCGGCCTGTGGTGGGGTTGCATTTGCCTGCCACGTATGTAGCGAGTTTGGTTGTGGGTAGGTTCCGGTTAGGTTCTCGAGTTTGTGTTAGGTGCTCGTACATACAAGAGTCGGACATGCAAAAATTAAGCAATGGCAGGGAATAACTAAATATAATTACTATACGCTAACAATAAATACATTAAATGGGGGGGTGGGTTGGACTGCCCTGTAACGACCAGGTTGATGCTATAAATGGTGCTAACAACTTCCAACAGTTTGACTATCGAATTTGCAATACACAAATGAAGTTAAGGCGTCCGTCTCTAAAATGAGTACTAATTTGTTTCTCTGAACACGATGTTATAACCACGATACAGCGGTAAAAAGTTTGACGTTATATTAAGTGCTAACTTTCCCCAAAGATTACACTCTCCACCAAAATATCCATAAAGCGAACTAAGATGTCCATTACGAATAATGTACAACGTATTTACACCCGCAATACCTGCTATGACTTTCGGTATTACAGGATAGGTGAAGCTACTGTCCCAGTTTTTCGATTCTCAAAGAAGGTGGTAATTTTCGAGAACGGTCTGATCCTCACTCTACTAATTCATACATCAAATTAAGGTGCTCATCTCAAATACGTGTATGAAATTGCTCAGCTACAGACGAAGCTATACTTTCGATACAGCTGGTTAGTCTTCTCGGAAGTTATGGCCGTCGTTAAAAAGTATATCATTATACAAATTGTTTACGTTCTACAACGGCTTGGCACTGTACTTTAATATTCATACCGAGAATTAATGTGTCTATTGCCAATATTTTTCAGCTGATTTACTCCCGTAATACCTGGTTATAGTCTAGGTGTCACAGGATGAGTGGAGATGTTGACTTAGCTGTGCGGTTCTCAAGAAAGTTGGTAACGTTTTCGAACGGTTTGAATATCGATCTGCTCATTTATTCATAAATTATGTTGTCCTGTATGCTACAATGTAACGTTGTAACGTCCTCCATCGTCCTGAATCTCAACTGTAGTATCCATACCGAGAAATAAGGTGTCTATATTCAATACTTTTGAGCGGAATTACTCCCGGAATGCCTGGTTTGACTTTCGGATTCGCAGGATAGCTGAAGTTATTGCCTTAGCTGTTCGACTCTCAAAGAAGGTGGTATCGTTCTCTATCGGTTTGACCCTCGAACTCGTAATTCATACGTGAGACCAAGGTGCCTGTGACATAAAATGGATAATAATTTGTTTCTCTGATCACGATGTTATACTCTCGATACAGGGGGTCATGTTCTGGGAGGGTAATGTCATCAGTAAAGCGTTTGACTTTATTACAATTTGCAAATCTCTCAAACGGTTTGACGCCCTACTTTAATATTCAAACCGAGAATTAAGGTCTCTATTGCCAATGCCGCTGAGCGGATTAACTTGAGGAATACAAGGCAACTCCAGCCGCATCGCTCCGGCAGCGTAGGTACGTGTACAGACAATCACATAAAATAGCATCGTGCTTAACAAAATATTGTCATAATCGTAAACACAACTCGTTCAAATGGTACATTTAATATGAAATACAATATGTTAAATTGAAAATTGAAAATTTTGGAAGAAAGTGTAAATGAAATAGCAGAAAGTTACAGTGTGCCAAAATAAGCGGGAGACTGGAAAGATGTGCATACGGTGCAAAATCATGGTTAACGAAATTTTCGAAATTCATCGAGTAGTGCCGCTCCGTCCAACCGTAGACAACCACAAGACCTCGCCAGCCGTGTCAAGCCTACAGCGTTGGTACGTATACAGACAATCATACAAAATAATTACAAGATTAACAAAATATTATTTAGACCGCAAACTCATCTAACCCAATAGTCACCTTTACTAAAAAATACAAATTTTTAAACTGAAAATTGATAATTTTGATGGGAATAGAGAATATCATACCAGTAAATCACAGTATCCATAAATTAATGGAGAACTTGGAAAATATGCGTGGGGTACTTATTCAAGATTAAAGAAATTAACGAAGTCCATCCGTTTCCCTCCATTTCCCGTAAATAACTACAAGATTTCGGGTGTCGTGACGGTCCGACAGCGTTGGAACGCATACAGAGAATCATGCGAAATAACAAGAAGTATCACTGAACATTGACATGAACGTACACTCAACTAATGCAAAAAACACTTCTGAAAAAATACAATTTTTTAATATAAGAATTGAAACTTTTTGAAATAATCGAAAATATCAGTACAGTAAATTACAGTATGCACGGATGAGTGCAAAGCTTGGAACAAATGCATAGGGTACTAAATCTAGTTTAGAGGAATTATCGAAGACCATCCAGTTCCGCCCGTTCGGCCGTACGCAAGTACAAGACATCGCCAATAGTGTCGCTCCGGCAACGTAGGTTCGTGTACAGGCAATCATATAAAATAAGAATAAGTTTTAACAAAATAGTTTCATAAACGAACACTGAACTAATTTGAAGGATACATTTACTAAGAAATACAATTTCTTGAAAAAAGATTTGAAGTTTCGAAAAGAATTGGAAACATAAGAACAGTAAATTACAGTACTTGTATACAGAGAGAAAACTGCGAAAGAATCCATCCGGTACAATATTATGCTTAAAGAAGTTAACGAAACTCATCCAGTAGTGCAAATCTGAACTGCCGTAAGCAGCTACCAGACATCGCCAGTCGTGCAGGCAATCGTATAAAATAACAATAAGTTTAGCAAAATAATGTGATGATCGTACTTTCAACTAATTCCATAGTCACTATTACTAAGGAAAACAATTTCTGTAATTAAGAGTTGGAATTTTGGTAGAAATCGAAAATATCAAAGCAGTTAATTATAATGTGTATAAATATATAGCAAAGAGGGGAAAATGAATACTGTACAAAATCAAGGGTATAGAAAGTAACGAAGACAATCCAGTAGTGCACTCCGCCATGTCGTACGCGACTGCAAGGTATCGCCAGTCGTGTCTCTCCTGCAGCGTAGGTTCGTATACAGACTATCATATATAATAACAATATATATGACAAAATATTGTCATAAACGTAAAGTCAGCTAATTCCAAAGGAACAGTTACTAAGAAATACAATTTTTTAGACTAGAACTTCGTAATTATCAATGAAGTCGAAAATATCGTAATAGTAAATTGCAGTATATATAAGTAAATGGAAGACTTGGAAAAAATGCATGGGGTAATATATAAAATTTAATACGTTGATGGCGGTGTCATCCGTATTCGGCTGACTTGAGCAATTCCGAGTAGGCCCATGTTCGGGTGACGCTTATTTGCGTGTTTACAAGATAGATTGATAGGTATTTCGAAAGTTATTTTACAAAATATGAAACAATTGAATTGTCATAAAGATTTCTTAGAAAATTATTTCAATGGAATGTTTTAAAGGAGTTCAAAGGTGTTGAGGTTGATTAGGGAAATCTGTGCGAAGGTTTGTGGTCCTTAAAATATGTGCTGGTGTCATGGATCGGTCCGTGTGGAGAGTTTTATTTTTGTAGGAACAGAGTTATTTTATAGAAAAGTTTATCCGCAAGTGGTAGACATACGTTGTATGCCAATCCCGTTACTCGAATCCCGCCAGCAGATTTTCCCGAATAAATTTTCATTGGCTACGTATGTCCTTCGCTGGAGTATTATTTATATACGTCAATTCCGTACTCATGTGCTTTATTCGGTATATACTGTTTCAAAATGAGATCTCCGAGGCACGGAATCAACGATTCGTAGACGGCAATGTTTATCCCAGGCGTGATCGTTTCTTGATATTTTTTCTGAAGTCTATCAAAAGGCTGAGGTTTTTATCCAATTCGATTTCCAGGGGCAGTAAACTTATTATCAGCAAAATGAATGTTTCTAAATAGCAATTGAAATCTGTTTTGTGACTTAATAGTATGAGGTAAAGGAATCTCATATAATGGGCTCATCGACCAATAATGAGATAAAGGGTTTGCTTTCACTGTTGAAAAATAGTGGAGAAAGAATAATAGCTTCCTCGGAACCGATGAGGAAGAGAACCAAAGTCATTCAGATGATGTGGCGCTCGAAATCTATTCTGATGTGTGCGGTCTATAGCATCTTGCGTGGCCTGACGGAGATTTTCTTACAAACTAGCGTGGCAGTCATCGTGTAAAAGAAATTAGCAGAGACCATCCAGGTCCGCTACGATCTGCCGTACGGATCGGCAAGACATCGCCAGGCGTGACGCTCCGATAGCGTAGGTATGCATGCAGACAATCACATTAAATAATCACAAGATTAACATAATATTGCCATAAAGGTAAACTCAACTAATTCAATGGACGCTTCTACTATGAAATATAATTTTTTAAATTGAAAATTGGAAATTGTGAAGAAAATCGTAAATATGATAACAGTATATTTCAATATGTAAAGATAAATAGAAAACTGTGAAATAATGCATGCGGTACAATATCAAGGATAGAGAAATGAACGAAAATTTGATATTGGTGATGCTCCGATGTACCAAACGCAACAACAAGGCCACTTCAGCAGAGTCAGACTGGAAAAATGGGTACGCGTACAGAAAATCATATAAAATAACAACAAGTTTAACAAAATATTGTCTGAAACGTAAACTCAACTAGTTCAAAAGGCACTTGTACATGGAAATACAATTTCTTAATATGAAAATTGGGAATTACGAAAAAATCGAAAATACCATAACAGTATGTTACAATATGTAGAAATGAATTGAAAACTGTGAAAGAATGCATACGGTACAATATCAAGGGTAAAGAAATGGGCTGAAATCATATCGTGGTGTTGCCCCGAAATCCCGAACGCTACAAGGAGACAATTCCAGCCGTGACGCGCCGCATGCTCAAGTGCGTATACAGACAATCATATAAAAGAGCAAAGTGTTTGACAAAATAGTGTTATAAATGTACACAGAAATAATTCCTAAGGCAGTGTGACTATGAAATTCAATATTTTCAGCTAAGAATTGAAAATTTTGAGAAAAACCGAAAATATCGCAACAGTAAATTGCTGTAAGTATAAGTAAATAGAAAACTGGAAAAAAATTCATACAACTCAAAATCAAGGTTAAATAAATTAATGAGGACCATACAGTATTGTCGCTTCTATCTGCCCCCCCCCCCAACTACAATTATATGAATACTTCTGTTCTGTCGCGCCGGATGCTTAGGTACGCATACTAACAAAAAGCTTTACAAAATTCTGTCATAATAGTAAACTAAACTAATTCCAGAGCTAATTTTCTTAAAAAGTACGTTTTTAGATATGAAAATCATAAGTTAAAAAAAAAATTGAGGATATCATAACACTAAATTGCAGTGTGTGTAAATAAATGGGAGACTGGGAAAAAATGCATACGGTACAAAATCAGGGATAAATAAATTAACGAAGGCCATCGAGGAGTGCTGCCCCGACCAACAGAGAGCACCTAGATGACTACTCCAGTCGTGTCGCGCATGGTAGCGTAGGTGCGTACAGAAACAATCATTTAAAATAACATTCAGATTTACAACGTAACATCATAAACGTACACTCACATAATACCAAAGACACTTACGCTAAGAAATACAATTCTCTAAAATAGAAATTAATAATTTTGAAAAAAATCAAAAATATCATAACTGGAAATTACAGCTTGCATAAATAACTAGGACAATGGAGAAAATGCTTATGGTACAAGATCAAGGTCAAAGAAATTATGACGGACCATCCACTAGTACCGCTCCGGTAAACAATATGCCACTACAGGACCACTCCAGTCGTGTCGCTCCGGAAGCGTAGGTACGTAAAAAGACAATCATATAATATAACAATGAGATTAAATAAATATTGTAGTAAACATGCACTCAAAGAATTTCAGTGACACATTTACTAAGAAATACCATCTTCTAAACTGGAACATAAAAATTTTGAAAAAGCCTCGACAATGTCACACCAGTAAATGGCAATATGCATAAATAAATAGAAAACTACGAAAGAATTCATACGGCGCAATATCAAGTTTAAAGAAGCTAACGAGGACCACCCAACACTGCTCCGATCTGACAAACGCAACTACAGCACCACTTCAGTCCTGTCGCTCTGGAGGTGAAGCTACGTATACACAAAATAAATATAAAATTACAAGAAATTTAACAAGATATCCTCAAAAAGGTATACTCGGCAAATTCCAAAGACACTGCACCTCAAAAATAAAATTTTCGGAATTATTAATTTAAAATTTTGGAGAAACCCGAGAATATCATAACCGCAAATTACAGTATTTACAAATAAATATAAGTCTGCGGAAGAAGGCATACGATACAGCAGTATGCTTCATTAACATAACGTGGACTATCCAGCAGTGCCGCTTCTACGTACCGTATACAACTACATGACATCGACAGTCGTGTTGCTCCGGCTGGGTTTGGTACGTATTGTAAAATAACAATATGTTTATCAAAATATTGTCTGAAACAAGCACTCATCTAAATCCAATAATAGATTTACGTTGATATACAATTTCGTAAACAAGAAATTGAAAATGTTGGAAAGAATCGACAATATCATAACAGTAAATTACCGTATGTATAAATAAATGGGTGGATTGGAAAACATGAATGCGGATCATAATCCTGGCTGAAGCAGAAATTATCGAAGGCTATCTAGTAGAACCACTCCGCCCTGCCGATCGCATATACAAGACACCGCCAGTCGTGCCTCTCCTGCAGGGTAGGTACGTATACAGGCAATTTTATAAAGTATCAATATGTTTACCGAAATAATGTCGTAAGCGTACACTCAAATAATTCAAATGGAATTTTCACTACGAAATACAATTTCTTAAAATAAAAATTGTAAATTTCGAGGAAAATGGAAGATATCATGACAATAAAATACAGTATTCGTAAATAAACAGAAAACTGAAAAGGAATGCATACGGCACAATATTGTGGATCAGGAAATTAACAAGGGCTATACAGTATGCCGCTCGGATGTGCTATAGGCTACTACAAGACCACGACAGTCCTGTTGCGCCGGCCACGTTGGTACGTATGCAGACAATCGACTATTGTAAAAATATATTGTCATATACGTACACTCAACCAATTTCAAAGACACATTTATTCCGAAATACAATTTTTTAAATAAAAGTTAAAAATTCTGAAAAGATCGAAAATATCATAACAGTAAACTGCAGTACGTGGATATAAATTGAAAACAGCGAAGGAATGCATACGGTACATTATTATGGTTATAGAAGCTAACGGAGACCATTCAGTAGTACCACTCCGGTCCGGCGTGCGCAACTGCAAGACATTGCCAGTCGTGTCGCTATGCCATCGCAGATACGTGTACAGACCAGCATGGGATATGATTAAGCATAACAAACTATTGTCACAAACATACACTCAACTAATTCTAAAGAACCTTTTTCTAAGGAATATAATTTCTCAAATTAAAAATTGGAAATTTTGAGAAAAGTCGAAATGTCATAACAGTAAATTGCAGTATATATGAATAAAAAGAAAGCTGCGAATGAATGCATACAGTACAATATCAAAGTTGAAGAAGTTAACTCAGATCATCCAGTACCGCTCAGTTCTGCTGTACGCAACTACAAGGTATCGCCTGTCGTGTCGCTCCGGCAGCTTCGGTATTTGTGCAGACAATCATTAATAATAACAACAAGCTTAACAAAGTATTGCCAGAAACGGGAGCTCATATAATTCAAACGGCACTATTACTAAAAAGTACAATTTTTGAAATTAAAATTTGTAACATTAAAGAAAAATCGAAAATATTACAACAGTGAGTTGCAATGTGTGGAAGTAAATAGAAAACTGAGAAAGAATGCATACGGTGTAATTTCAAAGTTACAGAAATGAACGGAAATCATAAGGTCGTGTTGCTTCTTCTACCGAACGCAACAGCAAGTCACCGGCAGTGGTGTCGTACCGACTCCGTGGGCACGTATACAGACAATCATACAAAATAACAACAAACTTCAGAACATATTGCCATAAACCTAAATTCACCTAATTCATAAGTCACATATACCAAGGCACACAAATTTTTAAACCAAGGATTGAAAATTTTGATAACAATCGAAAAGACCATAACCGTGCACTACAGTGTGTGTGAATAAAGTGGAGACTGGGAAGGTATGCATACGGTACAAAATCAACGTTAAAGATATTAAAAAAGACCATCAAGTAGCGCCGCTCAGCTAGCACTACATAACTTCAAGCCATTGCCAGTTGGGTCACACCGACAGCGTTGGTACAAGTAAAGGCAATCATATAATACAACAACAAATAAAACAAAATATTGTCGTAAAGGTTCACTCAAATAATTAAGATGACACTACTCCCCACTACAATTAAAATTTTTTGAAATCAAAATTGAAAATCTCGAGAAAGGTCGAAAATTTCCTATCAGTAAATTACGGTATTTACATATAAATGGAAGACTGCGAAATATTGCATTCGGTAACATACCAAAGTTACCATATCGTCTCCATATCGGAGACCATCCAGTAGTGCCGCTCCGTTCCACCGTACGCAACTGTACTACTTCGCCAGTCGTGCCGGTCAGACAGCGAAGGTACGTATACAGACAATTATATAAAATAACCATATGTTTAACAAAGTAATAGCATAGACGCACACTCAAATAATTCTAAATGTAATTATACTAAGGAATAATATATTATAAACTGAAAATTGAACACATAGACGAAAATCGAAAATATTAAAGCACGAAATTGCCGTATTCATAAATAAGCAGAAACCTGTGAAAAATGCATGCGTGACAAAATCAAGTTTAAAGAAGTTGATGAAGAACATCCGGGTGTGTCGCTCCTGCAGCGTAGGTGGGCATTCATGCAGTCATGTAAAGTAACAAAGAATTTATCATAATATTGTCATAAACGTACAAACATTTAATTCATAACAGACTTTCACTAAGAAATACTATTTCTTAAATTATAAATTTAAAATTTTGAGAATAATCGGAAATATCATACCAGTAAAGTACAGTTTGTATAAATAAATATAAAACGGGGGGGGGGGGGGGAATGCATACGGTAGAAAATCGTGGTCAAAAAAATTGGCGAAGATCACACAGTAGTATCGCACCGATCTATCGAACGCAACTGCAAGACCACGCCAGCCGTGTCGCTACGGCAGCGTAGGTTCGTATACAATCAGTCAAATGAAATAACAGAGAATTTAACATAATATTGTCATAAACATACACGCAACTAATTCCAACGGCACTTTACCAAGATACATTTTTTAAAGAAAAAGTGATAATTTCGTGGAAAATCGAAATTATCATAACAGAAAATTTCAGTATTTATAAATAAATAGAAAACTACGAAAGAATGCATAGGGTACAACATTATGGTTAAAAAATTAACGATGACTATCTATTTGTGTCGCGTCGATCTGCCGTACGCATACACAAGACATCGTCGGTCGTGTTATTCCAACAGAGTAGTTGCATATGGACACAATCGTACAAAATAACAAAGAATTTTGCAAAATATTGTCATAAACATACACTCAACTAATTCCAATGGCACGTTTCATATAAGATATATTTTTGAAATTATGAATTTTAAATTTTGAGAGAAAATAAAATATCATAACAGTAAATTACAGTGCGTGTAAATAAATGGAATACTGGGAATAAATGCGTACGATACTATATCAAGGATAAAGAAAATAACGAAGACCATACAGTATTGTCGCTTCTATCTGCCCCCCCCCCCGCAATTATAAGAAGACTTCTGTTCTGTCGCGCCGAATGCTTAGGTACGCATACAGTCATATAAACTAACAAAAAGCTTTACAAAATACTGTCATAATAGTAAACTAAACTAATTCTACATCTACTTTTCTTAAAAAGTACATTTTTAGATATGAAAATCATAAGTTAGAAAAGAATTGAGAATATCATAACAGTAAATTGCAGTGTGTGTAAATAAATGTGGGACTGGAAAAAAATGCATACGGTGCAAAATCAGGGATAAATGAATTGACAAAGACCATCTTGTAGTGCCTCTCCGATATACCGAGCGCAACTACTAGACCACTCTAGTCGTGTCGCACCCGCAACGCAGGTACATATACAGAGAATCATATAAAATAACAATAAGCTTACAAAATATCATAATAAACGTTCACTCAACTAAACCAAAAGACACTTTTCTGAGTAATACAATTTTTTAAGGCCATAAACAGAAAATTTTGATGAAAGTCGAAAATATCATAACAGTACATTAAAGTATGTAGAACTGAATAGAAAACTGAGAAAGAATGCACACTGTAAAACATTACAGGTAAAGAAATTATCGACAACAGTATAGTAGTGTTACTCCGATATACCGAACGCAACTACAAGTCCACTCCATTCGTGTCGCTCCGGAAACGCAGGTACATGCAAAGGAAATCATATCAAATAACATATTGTTTACCTAAATATTGTCATAAACGCACCTATCCTTATATTCCGAGAGTCAAACAGTATTCCGGAAATCAATCGGCTATGCAATATTGACAATAGACACCATAATTCACGGTATGAATATTACAGCGGGGCGTCAAACAGTTGTAGAACGTTACCTATTGGTATAGCGTCAAGCTTCATACCGATGAAATTACCTTCCGAGATCCTAACCCGTTGCATTGAGAGTATAACTTCATGTTCAGACAAACAAATTAGTATACATATTGTTGTCGGGCATGTTAAATTCGTGTATGAGTGAGGAGATCGTGATTCAACCAGTTGCAGAACGTTACCATCTTCTTTGCGGGTCGCATAGCTATGTCACCAGGTTCTACTCTCCTGTAATTCTGAGAGTCAAGCCAGGTACTCCGGGAGCAGATGCGCTGTTCAGAATTCGTAATGGACACCCTAATTCTCGGTACTAATATTAAAGAAACGAGTTAAATCGGTCATGAACGTTACCACTTTGTATAGGGTCAAGTTTCGTACCGAATATCCTTCCGAGAACCTAATCCGCCGTATCGGGAGCATAACTTCGTGACCGGAGAAACACGTTAGATTACATTTTCGTGACGCGCACCATAATTTTATGTTTGAATTAGAAGATCGAGTGTTCACCAGTTCCACAACGTTAAAACCTTCTTTGAGAGTCGCACAGCTAATTGAATTCCAACACCTATCCTGTGATTCCGAGAGTCAATACAGCTCTACCGGGCGTAAATCGGCTGAAAAGTATTGAAAATAGGCACCTTATTTCACGGTATGAATATTATAGTACAGAGAAATATCAGTCGGTTTCTCTCAGTAGCCGGTCAGGTTCAAGAAAGGAGTATGCCTTCGGTGACAAATTTGACCCATGAAGGGAACGTATGTCGGCTACCTCCGTATGGGAACGTAGCGAAATGGACCATCGTCTATTGATCTGAATAAAGGAACGGACGTCTCTCAGCTGGAGTGCAGCAACGAAAGCTCACAAGACCGGCAAGAAATATCTGCACTGAGGGAGAAGCTGGAGGCAGGCAAATGCAGTTGGCTGCCGCAGAGGCCCGCGTTGCGGCTTCCGCCACAACTACTAGGGCCCAGAGACAAGCGACTGCTAGGGTGGCAGCCCTCACAACGAAAATCAGCCAGGTAGTGGAAGAGGCAGAAGGCGACCGGGATCTGGACTTCTGTCAGGGCTTCAGGTGCGGCCCCAAACACATAGACTAGCGAACAGACCACCCGCCGGAAAGCTGAACCCCGCGCCCATGTAGGAGTGGGCCATGGTGGTGGGCCAATCCAGAGCGCGTTAAGACCTCCGTGCGGTAGGTGCGAAGCATCCTCAACACAAGGTAAACGTGCAAAGGTCTCCTGAACGAGCGGCGATAACCCTTACACTGATTATCCCGTTCGATGTGGGCGAAGGTAGCGATAACCACGAGTAGAAAAATCAATCCGCAGGATCTGTATATTGTCGAGGTGAAGCCAGGAAGAGCCGTCACCGGGGACCTATTGCTTGAGTTAGGAAGCCCAGAGGCCGAGAGTACGGCCCAAAGCCTAGCAGGCACAACATGGTCGGCCCTGCTAGACTTGGACGCCATAATGGCAGTGCCAGCATGTACCGCTGAGCAACACGTTACGGGTCAAGACGACGCGAAAACCACTTAAAACGTCGTGAAGGCACTGGCGATGAAACGAGCCTGCAGCACTTCCAAGATCAGATTCTGGGAAATCCGCACATCCCCGTCCGGTCTTGGGAAGATCTGGGTCAAATTCCCCCTCGCAGCCGCCCGCACCATCCTGGACAGCGACAGGATACGAGTGGGCAGGGTATCCGCCCGGGTTTAAGCGCTGGAAGCTCGCCGGGTCTAGCGCTTCAAGTGCATAT
>NW_027471640.1:0-22484 GCF_051020765.1 Lasioglossum baleicum
ATCAATTCCCATAGAAAATGAGATTCCATATCTTTGGCGGAACTAGCTCTAACTTGCACTTCCGTTACAGGAATCAACACTTGATAGCGAATTATTTCTACCTCGCTGGAATTTGCTTTCGTGGATACCCCCTGATTAACGTATTACTTGTTACATGCGTGCACACGTGTGTATGTGTACGTGTCCGCATATGCGCACACGCACAAATACACACCACACACGCGTACCGTGTGTCTATGTATGTATCTAAGTAAATATTTTTTACGATACGATGGAAGAAAGTAGAAAATTTACCATAAGCTTCTTCTTTTGTCTCAATCTTTCCTTACACAGAAATACAACAGCGGACTTAAATACAAAACACATTGCGTGTAATTCCAGGCCTTTCTTAATTTTACCAAGAAAGTCGGAAATATTAAGCCATTCGACTCCTCCATAATACAGAAGATCTCCTGGACTTAAGTCGATCGGCTGGCAAAACGTAGTATAAGCATGAAATGTAAAATGTAAAATAGACAAAACAGATACTCGTGAACACCTGTTTTTTCCTCTCTTTTGCTCACCTGTTTGCAAGATTTTTGATGTTGCCTGAACAAGTGGTCGAAGATGGCTCCATATTCTTCGTGAATTCTTTGCATCTCGTTTATATGTTCTGCTACTTTTTCCATGCCCTTTAAAGCTTCTATAATTAAAGTTAGCGATTCCGAAGTTATTACAAATACGTATAGATCGATAAAATAAGTAACGCTACTTAGATATTCTGATATGCGCGCGAATAACATACGACATCGTCTTTTCTTTTTAACAAACATGAAATTTCTCGCATTTCCCTTGTTCGATTTATCGTGATTGCTAGTTAGCGGATTGTTAGTTAGGTTTACCGATTAGATGCAGATGCTCATCGCTCCGTTCATCGGTAAGGTTTCGAAGCTGTTGTAACAGCAAAGGGTATTTCAAAATTCGTTGAATAGGTTTTATCAAGTACGATTCTAAAGTTGACGAGTGTTGCTGCCTTGGATTTCGCGCTTGCAGGAACTCTTGTAAAGCTTGGTTTCCTTCGTCTGAATAAAGGAAAATTCGATATAATTCGATAAGACACGACGGATAAATTTTGTTAAATAAAAACTATCGATAGTTGGCTTACTTGGATGTAAAACCTTTTGCGCCTTTGAATGACTAGCACAAAACGAACTGTACAACTTGAAATGATTTACATAATATAAGAAGGCACTTCCAATGGAAAACAGGACACCCTTTGCAAAATAAAAACAACTATTAATAATAATAATAATAATAATAATGATAATAACAACGTATCGTACAAATATGAATGCAATATATCCAATATGCTTTTTTAATTCGTATTTTTTTCGAGTTATTAACTACGACTGGTACGAGTAATGTATTATTTATAAAATTCGATAAAGTAAAGATATAATTATTTCAAATATCACGCGTATCGCATACCTTAAATTGACTAGGATGATCAAAATTATTGAAATCAGTTTCCATCTCGATCGCGTGATCAAGATTTTGTAGAAATTGTCGTTGAAACGTAACAATCTCTTGTATGTTCCCGAATAGTGCGTTTATCTCTGCATTCGATAGGAAGGTTTCACGTTTAAGAGGCTCTAAATAGTTCTCGAGCAAATTATTTAAATTCTAAAAGCAATTTATGAATATAATATGACATCTATTCGGTTATAGAATTAATTATTATATACAACGTTGTAACTAAATCTAATTGAAATTCAATTTTCAAGACGCGAAAAAACTCACCTTCACATAAGTACGTTCAGTCTCGATTAATTCTAGAATAACTTTCTTTAATTTCTCAGCGTCGCTTAGTTGCCGGCTTGGCGTCAAAGCTTGAGAATGAGAACTAACAACGCTTCCGGTAGGACTAGATTTCCTCGTTTCACCAGGTGATCGACATATTCCCGTAACTTGTTCAGCCGTTTTTAATAAGTTTTCTATTTCAAATGAATTTGTGCGTGAAGTTTGTTTGCCATTTTCTATGTGAGATGTTGACGTACACTCCTGCACGATACTTTCTTTGCCTGCGTAGACCAACGTGTATATTTACAATGTCACAATCGAAATGTCATTTCACTGAATTTCTATAGATAAGTAATCTCTACTCTGCAACAATGATACACGCGTACCTTTTCATATGGGTAGTTAATTAAAGTGAAAAGAAGGAAAGCAAGTGTTGTTTTATTCAAGGTAGAGTATCATTGTCGTTTCAATTTATCTAAATAATTGATCTCTCAACGGGATATAATAATTTATAAAATAGGGAGAAAAAAGAAAAAAAGGGAATAAAAGGATGAAGAGAAAAGAAAAGAACGAGGGAAAAATAAAGGTAAACGTTTAGATGTAAGAAAATGCTGTTTCTTACTCCATCCGGGAGCTGGAACGATTAAACCAGAAATCATTTCTTCGCTTATAACCGGTGGGTCAGAAGGTGGAGGTGGGCAAACCAAACTTTCAATAATGTCATCGGTATCTCTCATTATGCCTGTGAGATCTGGCGGTTCCGTCCGCGAAGACTTCATCATCATGCATAAACCAACCTCTTCTTGTAATACGCTTTCCAGATACATCATGTCTAAATCGCTTACTATTGCACCGTTGATCACCATGATTTCATCACCTTTAATTATTCCTGAGAAACATGAAAATTGAAGTAAATTTAAATGTTATTAACGACCGCACGTGAACGTGCTTTCCTTCTCTGGCTTGAGAAGGAAACGGGCAAAAGGAAGAGAAGAGAAAAGAAGAGAAAAGAGAAAAAGATATTTACTCGGTTAATTTGTAGTTAATGTAAAAACTACCACAGTGTTCTTAATACATTATATCGTTTAGAATATTTGATTTTTTATTCGGACATGTGGTATATGATGTTATATACTTGGTTGGAAGAACTTCGTTATGAGGAACGTAAATATATGTTTGTACGATCAATAGGGAATAGAACGGGGATAATCAATGTTTTTCAATGTCATTCTCTACAAGATATTCTGTAGATGCAGACAAAAGAAAATCTGATTAAGGTCACTTGACTTTGTGTTTTCACGTGTATCTCACCTTCATTCTTAAATTAGATCAAAGAGGGGTGAAAAGAGGAACTTGAGCTTGACTAACTGATTTCCTATTTATATTACATCGAGCTATTTTATAGAAAACGTTTCATAGAATTCATTCAGTTTTCCTAGAAATTTCATTCTTCGATTCGTTTAATTTGATCACAGTTTTATAGTTATAATTAATATATTATAGTTAGAAAGACCGAATAGATGTGAAATATTTGTTAAGACAATATAATTACCGTGTAACACTGGTTATTGTTTTTGATTATTATCGTAACAATATCAGATATGTAATATTAGAAGTGATACGCGCTATTAGACGTACGTAGACGCGTGTAAACCGAGTATAGCATTTACTTACCATTTTGCATCGCTACGCTTTTATCTTCGACCCTGCTAACGTAACAACACAATTCATCTTGCCGATCAGAATTCTCTATTAATTCTGCTTCCACCGAAAAGCCCCACATTTGTTCCAGAGTGTATCTTTGTAATTCAACCTGATATAAGATTTTTGCGCATACTTCAACAATTTCATGGGTGTGCAGCTGCAACATGTAAACAATGATTTTATTTATCCTCTAGGCCAGTTCTCACGATTAACCGTTTCATTTCACCCCGCTAATGATAACTGAACGACTCGACGAGAAAGAAATAAGGTTTCGTAGGTTTTATCCAAGTCGTAGGTCAGTTTCTAAGAAAACGGACTAGAGAAATAATTAAAATTAGGATAAATTTCATGATCAAGATACGAATTACTATGCGAGTTCGGTTTAATAGTCGATAGAATTTTCGACATATTATTTTACGATCCGATTAATCGACAAAGATACGGTAAATAAGAGAATCGTTTAATTCGTGGCATTATTACTTACATAAGTCTCGATCAGGTCAGTTCTATGTGGCACGAAATAGTTATGATCTTCCATGTCGCGTCGTTTCTTTACACGAACAAAATGATCCATCGGGTTAAGGCTTTTCCTATTGCAAGCACTTGCAAGGAATTCCTCTACTGTCATAGCGTCATGGACAAATACGGATACCAGCTAAAATTTAAAGTACAGGAAAATGTTAACCGAGATATAGATACGCTATAGATATAGGTAAGCAAAGTGGCTGTTTCAATATTATATTTTTCGTTACTATTAGGTCGTCCCATAAATTCGTTCCTGTTTTTACTTTTACCATTTAAAATTATACGTCGAATAAACCTTTAAATGTTAAGAAAAAATTTACTCGCCCTTTTGTTCTACGACTTCTTCCTATTTCATTGACAAAGACGTTAATCATCGATATAGTTTATAAATTGTGACGAGGAATGTAAATATCATCGCGAACGAACTTATGGGACGACCTAATATGTTCGTTACTACTTATTACGAAAAATAAGTCACTTTCTGTATCTATCGGTGCCGATTACCTGATTATCCGGTACATACACCTTTACGGTCTTCTCGTCGTCTCTCGACGAAATTTGAAGAGATCTTCTACTGGATGCGCTATTCGATCTGGATAATAACGGTGGTCTTCTCTTGGTAGCTCCTCGACCTGCTAGTAGATTGTTGAGTAACGAAGGGCTTCGCGCGCATATAAAAGCGTGAAACGACGACACGGTGAAAACTCTTAATTCATTGAACGTCTGCTTTGTAGCACGAGATACGTGCGTCAATAAACTCTGCGGAAAAAATAAAAGATTTGAATCGAGGTGATTCTGATATCGAGATTATCGGTTGCCCCTACTAATCTAGCGGAAACTGACTCGTTGAAGTTTTACAAGATTCTATTTACGGTTCACGGTGGTCGATACAAGCTTCCGATACTCGACATTGTATAACGCGTATAAATTATGCACGTTAACGTAAGATGCAAGAATGTTTTTTACTAAATATTTCGCGTATCGTTTCTTTCAAATTTTAGAAGGCAGTTTTCCGAAATATTGTTCTACCGTTATCATTGCTATCTGTTACAAGTTAGACTAATATCGTCTAATCGCTCGTTCAAAGTATAGAAGAGAAGCGTACAAGTAGTTACCTTCGGGTTTGGTAATTCGCCACTTTGTAAACTCGCCATATAGCATCTAAGACGGAATTGCTCACAATGAAGTCGCTCTAGATTTTCTTCCCACTGAATAATCTGATTATTGATCTGTTGTTTTGTCTCTGCATCAGACACAACAGACTGTCGAAGATCAGCCATGTGTTTCAATTTGTGGTCCTAAAGGAAAAACGAAACAGATATATTGTATGTATATATATATGTGTATATATATAGAGAGAGAAAGAGCTTACCGATTCTATCGCTTTTTTCTAAGCGGAAATATTTCTTCCTGCAATAAATGAAGGGTTCCAGTTTTACCACGATGGACGCGCAAATGCAGCGGCACAAGCTGAAATGTATACTGTTCACCCAGTTTTCCAGTTCCATTTGACACGGTGCCTGATATAAGAAGAAAATCGCGAATTTCATGGGTGTAATTGAGAAGAAAATGGAGAATAACGGATAATAGTATTAGTTTACCTGAAATAGATAAGCGTCGCCAAATGCGGTGCTCAAACAAAATATGTAATCTCGTCTAGGATGTTCCGGTATCGGTTGCATTATCGCACCATCGACAATAATCAAATGTTTAGGCGTTGCTTCCATATCCCTACTTTCTTGAGAGTCGCAAGGATAGAAGAGAAGCGTAGTTCCCTTCAAGCAAACCCAATAACCTTTCCAACCTTTTTTCCTCGCAAGCTCGATTTGATGCTTCTTTCGCAGTAGCCATTTTTTTACGCTTAAGTATCTGCCGTTTAACATTACCATTACATTTCCATTAGAAACTGACAACCTGTGATCCATCGTACGGTATTATCTAGATATTACTTACCCAGCCTTACGAACCGCTCCCGTACAATTGAACGAAGCTGCAGTTTGCTTTCCCCGATACGGTGAATTTATGACACTCTCACCATCGTCGTCGTCGCTAACCGCAGTAGTTAGCGACATTTTATCGTCGTCTGACATCTACAACATTTACTTGTATTACTAGTCGATTTGCCGACTTTTCAAAGAAGAAAAAGACTTTTAGAGGAGGCATAAAGTAAGAAAATGTGTATACACGTCGTGTTCGATCTCGAGTATATACGTGAATATTTAGCAAACGATTCGTCTATATACATAGTTTTAATTACGATAGTAAGTACAACACCGACAATGACACAAACCGATTTACATTTAAACATAAATGAAAACATAAACAAGAAGAAAGAAAAATAATTGGCATATGTAGAAATAAGATGGAAAGAATAAGGAAAAGAGAAGAAAAAAGGAGGGGTAAGAGGATATGAACTACACGTGACAAAAATTATTGATGATTACTAATTACAGTGTTCATACTTTGTAATATAACATATCAAGAATACTTGGTACTTGCGACATATTTTAGATTATATATAGGTACTATTTTACATAATAACGATTCCTATATATTTCAACACGTGAGATTTTAAATGTGATAAAAAGGATAATAATAAAGTGCGAGATAGGAGGTGTAAAAAATGCAGGCAACGATAAAGTTCAAAGGTGTCAGTATCGATATCATTATAAGCTATTGGCACTGGTATTTAACGGAGACGGAGACATGTAAGGTAATCTGTAACGGGAGAAAACGGCAACGGCAGAGTAACTACTAACGAGAAGAGTAACAGTAATAGAAATAGAAATTATAATAATAACGCGAAGACTCGTGCCACTACCTTTTTAGCGTAATTTGTCATACCGCGAAGCTTCTCGCGTATTCCCCTAAGAGGCCTTCACCAGCCCAAAAACTTACGACTTTTTTTTAGAAAGTCGGCGTTGCAAGCGTCCGCCGTCATATGCGGATGGTAATGACAGTAGCAACCTTCCTTCAGGAGCTTCATGTTTTTCTTTGCAGTGCCGTTAATCTTGAACATGATCTCCCTACGAGTAATGCTGAGACCGTCGATGTAATGCTGAGCCCAAGTGTTCAAAGCACCGTTTATGATTCTGAGTAACTTGTAGTAATAACCGTCGCCGAGACCAAAGTTGACTTTTTCCTGAACGTTCTTGCAATTAAACCAATATAGTTTTTCCTCGTTTCGTTGATGCATATTACGCTGATTGTATGCCTCTTACAAAGGCATAAGTACTTTTTGCATTGTTTCTTGTGAAATGTTTGCAAGTCTGTGCAGCTACTGTTCAGGTTTAACAAATTCAAGGTACTATTCATGCATTTAATAATCGACCATCTCGGTTCTACCATTATTATCCGTCGTTACGTCGATACTCGGTCTAACTCGAATCGAAAGCGACTAATCTCTTTTTTTCTCAAGTGGATAAAGCTAATCTTCTATCTATCTCCGATGCAGGAAAACTATTAGACTCGTTTTCTCCCTTTCGTATCTTTCCATCGATGCCTTTATTGTCTTTTGGACGGTGGAAGGATCGACAACGACTTGCCGCTCGTAGTTACCGTAGATTCCAACGATTCGTCCGATTTCCCGTTCCTTTCTTAATTCGATTTAACCTAATTCCAGTTGAGTTGATTCTAGTAACGAGCAGCTGCCGTTCTATCTTCAAATCGGTCACTTAAGGCATAAATTCTTCTCCTCCGTTGAAAATTTGGACAATCTTCTTAACATGTTTTTCCAGCAATTTTCTGAATATATACAAAAATTCTGACTGTGAATGTGCATACGAAATAAAACATGCACAGTCGTCGTGCATTATCCATTTTTTCGTGAATGCCAAATTATCACGCTGACCGATAGCTCTCTAATCGTTAGTCCAAAAGTTCTTTAACAGCCGCATAGTCGTGCGAAGAGAAAAGACAAGGGAAAAGACGAGATTAAAAGAAGGAAGAACGCGTTTAAACGATATACTCGACGCTTGTTGCAAATAGCACCAGCGATACTCTCGCTATATTCTCGTTACGTAGCGGGAAACTATTATAATGCATTACCGCGAGATGAAAAACCTCTCCGATTATTTGTACATATATAATCTCTACTTAAGGCAAACCGTTTTTGCACTTTACAGATCACTACTAGGATCCATTTTATAGAATTTCCTATTTTGTAAAACTAGAACGAATCTATTTTAGAAAATCGACAATTTCGCGGATATATCGTAATCTTGTACTATATCTGATCTTTATACGAGTTTTATATATATACGATGTTTGCGACGTTTTTATTCCGCGATTAATTTGATTTTTTTTCAAGGTACATGCACAAAAAATTCCCCCTCTCTCGCTGCCTCCCCTCCTACCCTACTTTCTCTCTCTCTCAGCCACCCTCACTCTCTCACTCTTTCGCTCTTCCTTTCGCTCTATCGAATAAGATCTTTCTTTCTCTTATTAGTACTTTCATTGATTTGTTAAAGAAGCAATAATGAAATTTCAGAATTGATTAACAAACCGAAGTAATCATTCTATAAAACGTTCCTTCTCTCGGTAAGTTGGTAGATTTCAAAGGTAAATATTATATAGAATACTTTTGCAATATACGCATAGAAACGAACTCTCTGTATAAAAATATGTTACATTTTCGATATCACGTTCTCTTTCGCATTGTATATAGATATAGATATATTCGAACACCAAATCTCGTAACTTGCCTTTCACCACTTTTCGTTTTATGAATTATTTATTTAAACGTTAGAATTAAAAACTTCTATTCTTTTCCTAAATTATTCTTCTTTCCGTTCTTTACCCATTCACAACTATCGCCCTTTCATTTTCCTTTTTATATACGTTTTATACATCTGCATGTTTTTCTTTTTATATCTTTTATAATTTCACATATGTATGTTTCCTATCTCGTCTTCTTCTTCTTCTTCTTCTTCTTCTTCTTCCTCTCCCCGCTTCCTCTTTCTCTTCCTCTTGCTCTTCCTCTTCCTCTTCCTCTTCCTCTTCCTCTTCCTCTTCCTCTACCTCTTCCTCTCCTCCTCCTCTTCTTTTTTCTTCTTCTTCTTCTTCTTCTTCTATTTTGTACTTTAAGATTTGTCGCAATAACTTTTGTTCTCTATCCAATTACTTGTTATGTTTCTCTAATTTGTAAATTCAGATATTTTAGACAACCATTGCTAAGGAAAGTGGAGCGAAATGGAATGAAAATAATAGTAATGCCAGGTACCGAAACATTCGTATTTACGAATAAATATCTAAAACTAGTTAAAGGGGTCTTGGTACGTAGTTGTTCTTCGTCAACACCACGTGAGCCTGCACGTGTTGAAGAACATGTAAATGTAATTCTTCAAGGAGGACAGTTTCTACAGCTGTTATCAAAGAAAATATTCTTGTCTGTCGCAGTTCTTGTAACGGGGTTGTTTGGTATCGTTGTGTGAACCAAACAACAAACCGCAAAATCGAATATTTTCTTGAGAAAATTTCCCTTGTACACTAGCAAGCTTGTAATCTTGTGCGAATAACCGAAATATTCCCCTGTTTAATAACGTATGGCAACCGAACTTGGCATATGCGGTCGACCTTCATGAGTGTCACTGATATTCCCATTCATGGTGAAATACGTGTGATGTTCCGCCGGATAAACTCCAGACGGTATTGGTCCTCCGAATCTTGGAGAACCAGCTGCTAATTTAGTTAGCAAATGAACGAAATGCCAGCTTCGTGAGCAGAGAAATCGATCCGGATTTCTCGAAGCCTATTCGCAGAGCTCGATAATGATCGAGCTCACTTCTTGACTTTGCGCGAACGAGCGGTAAATTAGTGGTCCGCAGCCACGAACGTGAGTTGTTCCAGACTGGGGCGCTGGAGAGTAGAGAAGTGGTGCTGCTACCGCGAGGGGAATCAATACCTCGCTCGCTTGCTCGTTCTCCTCCAGCGGCCGAACGGGGGCTACGGCGGTCGGGGGCGGTCGGCGGCGGTCGGTGGCGGTCGGGGGCAGTCGGCGGTGCTCGGCGATGGTCGGGGATAGAGAGGAGTAGGAAGAGGTAAGGGTTGGCGAGGGTTTGCCAAGGTGCCGGAACTATCGGGTGGGAGAGCGCGCAGTGAGAAATCGCTAGGGGGAAATGAGTCGTAGGTATTGCTACTGTTGCTGCTATTGTCCTTATCGCCGCTGTTGCTTCTCCTCCTCCTGCACCTTTTCTCTCTGTCTCTTGCGGGATGATTAGAGGGCGAGGAGAAGGAGAGCAGAGGGAAAAAGGCTGGATGGATACGTTTGAAAAGTAGCAGCGTAAGCAGCAGCCAGAAATAAGCAGCGCTTTTCTATACCTTTTATAAAGCATAATTGACATCGAATGTGATGCGACAAATTGGTGAAACAAAATTATTATAGCTACTGAAATAATACGATAATCTTCCGCGTACAACGATAACTTTACATCGTATCGTATCGATATAATTTTATTTTTATGATTTCTCAATTTCCGTTATCTCGACCAAATTCGTTCCTCTTTCGTTCTTTCCTTCGATCTTTATGAAATTTGAATACGTGTACGTCGTATGGTACCGCGTAATGCCATAGTGAGATGCGACAAAGAGGAAAAAGTAAAACGAGAGACAACGCTATATACCTTCAGCGTTCAAGTACGACGCATAGAAATAGACTGAAAGGTAACTCGTGCAAGACACGTGAAGGCAGGGTCAGTAGGTTATCGACGTTCAACGAATAGATACGTGCTTTTTTGCCATATCGATAGCCACACGTTTCTTTGTGTTCATTAGCATGCAGGCTCCTTCCTCGTATGCCGCTATATAAATATAGTAACAATGCGACATGCCGCATTATATATGTATATATATATATATTCGTTCATATATATTACTGTTACTTTATAATCAATTTATGAATAAAAGGAAAAATAACTCCATAACGTGAAGCGAAAGATTGAAAACCGTCTACTTTGCTCGAACCAGATTCAATTCGATTACCGAATTTCCTCGCGTCCGTTATTTGCAAAATATCAGCACTTTTGTTTTCATCTTATAAAGTTCAACTAACTAAAGTAGTAGCGAATTGCCGAAGTGGATATATCGGGTTGATAAGGTCAACAACTACTCAAGGAACTCACCTCTGAGGACGTCAAGTAGCAAATTCTCGAGTCTGTGCTCTCTAGCGAAGCTTGTTGAACAATTCCATACCTCCCATCCCGGTCTGACATGTAATCCGATCTCACGCTGTCTTGTCTATCGAATGTACCCCTGAAACATCACAAAACAGAACACACACACACAAAGTGTTATATCTTAAGGATTGCGCAAATTTATAACTCCAAGTACAGGTTTTCATTGACACGATTAGTTGAACATTTGTTTCGATACGAGTTATTCACCTTTGTTCTAGAGAATCGGTTCGATTCGATTTGTATCCACTATCGTTAAGACTGCCCTCGTGTCTCAAAGATGGTAAAGAATCCCACGTAGAGTCGCGTTTATGTCCCAAATAACTTGGATTCATGGAACTAGAAGCACCAGAACCAAGCGTCGAACTACCAGATTGCCATCCATCCGAATGTCGAAACCACTGTGCACGTGCAGATTCTCCAACGCAGCTAGCACATCTTAAAATTTTTACGTCTCTATATAATAGACGTTATTTTCTACATTATTTTACAAACATATATTTAATTAACCTTATTTTCTACGTTATATACGGTAAAGAGCAATCGGCACGGGGAAATTATATATAGTATATCGTCTATATGATATTAAGTTATAATATTTCAAGATATTTCTTTCGAGGTGAAGCCAAAGCAAAAAATTATTCATCATTTTTCGACGGATTTTATAATTTAACGGTGAATCATGGAAATTTACCTAGAATTATAATCGCTAAGATATCCACGATCTCGATCGATGTCTCTGTCTCGTTTCTCCCTGATCATTTCATTGCGATCACTGTAGTAACCATCTCTATCCTTGCTATTTTGCCTTTCGTTGCAATAACGATAAGATAGTGGTAACGTTGACGATTTGTTGGAAGTAGAACCTGTGAAAATATCGAATTATGTATTAAACATGCATGGCAAATATTTTATTTGAGAAAGGAAACGATAAATTTCATCTTCGAGTGAAATTCATTAACTGTCGAAAGATTCCCGCAATTTTCACGTTTCTTTAGGCTCATTTATTAAATACCGATAAGTAATGTAACAGAATCAACAAGTCGAATAAGGTGTAGTTTAGTTTGGAGTATGTACATATGAACGAAGACTTTTAAGGGTTTAAACGAGATACTTGATAAAACTTACGTCTTCGTGAAACGTGAGGTGTACGTTGAATGTTCAACGGTATATTTTTTGCGAATTCTGCAACATTGACGCTCGGTTTAGTATAGAAGAAGGGAAGGATAGGAGGAAAGAAGGGAAGAAGGAAGGCAGGGTGGGAGGATAGGGAGAAAGAGAGGGGAGAGGGTAAGGAAAGGAGGAGAGGAAGAAAGGAAAAAAGAAAGGAAAGTGATCTTCTCCGACAAAGTAAAGGAAAAGGTAATAATAGTAGCAGTAGTAGATAAATAAAGGTAGGGAAAAATGAGGAAAAATGAGGAAGAAAGAAGGGACATGTGTGTAGATATAACACAGATGAAATTTGTCGGCAATATGAGAAATAAGCTTACTACTCACCTAAATCTTCCATGCTTTGCGTTAGTAACGCCTCGAAAGTACGTAAACTGTAGCTTTCAGCGTCCATACCCTTGGCCAATGTGTTCCTTAGATGCATTTCATACTCAAGAAGAAGTCTACTAGTTGGACTACCAGGTGTTGATACCGACTGCATGTTCTGTTGTTGATACGCCTGACCAACTGTACAACGACGCGCATTGCAATGCGTCGGTTGTTCCATATCCGAATTCCCATTCGATGAACTCGGTGTAGTCGCGTAACACTGATTATCGAAGATGACATTATCCGATGGCGGCGACATATCACCTGTGCACCGATTACGTTCCGAATCTAAATAGGTCCTGGTTCTGTCGCCTACGACAAACAGGTGCTTCATGCAGGAATTGGAAACGGTGTGATAATTGTATTCAGCTGTCGAACGTAAAGAATCGATATTTTGTTGCGTTCACGTTGATTCGACGATGTAAGTTGACATGCGCCATGCATCCCTGTTAATCAACTACGCACCCCTTTATTTATTTATAGACTATGCAATACCACCTTTTCTTTTAAACGCTTGGAAAAGACAGTCGCATGTTTACTATACTTCTCTAATTTATTAGGATAAACAAAGATATATATGTATATGTATATATATATATACATATACATATACATATATGTGTGTGTTTACGTATACTTTACTCGGTACTGTTATACGCAAACACGGTATACGTATTGCGCTACTCGAACGTTTCTACTTCTCAAGAAAAATATTACGTTGATAATCTTTCGTAACGATGTTGCTTTTTGAAACAGGGATGCTTCGTAACGTAAAGACATTCACTCTTGGTTCGTTTCTTTCTTCTCTTTAGCTATGCAATTACGTTTGGCAGTTGCCCTTGGTGCAACAAGTCAGAAAGAATAATCGTTAGTAATTGTTGATAATTTGAATTAAAGACGATATAGATACGTAAATAATTTAAGGATAACTAGACATATACACCATCGTTATGTACATGGCACAACAACCGTTTCATTAAATATAACATATTTCACTTTTTCAATATTCGTATTTATATAGTCAAATGATGTGCAACCGGTCAAAGAACAAAAATCTTGAGTATTCGTAACAAACAACGCGACCTTTAAAAGGAAAACGTAAAATAAAAGACTCGAAACTTCAGTCTTGTATCTTTACGTGTATATGTACGTACGTGCGTGTGTGTATAGAAGTGTGCGTGTGTTGCATGTGTGTGTTGGGGATAGTATATGCACATATGTCACGTGTAAAAAGAAATTTCGTGTCCCATCGACCAACGAATCAAGTTAGGAAAGAAAATTGAATTCAGGCTATAACCGGATACGATTTGAAAGAAATTTGAAAGAAATTTGAAAGAACCAAATGGATAGAGAATATTCGCGTATCAGATAGTGTATGAAATTGTTATCGTATGTACCAGCGTATTGACGTCCCATATCGTGCACGCTTCTAGATGTCTGGAACTTGGTATTATATGGCACCCGATAGAGAGGCGCGCAATTTTCATTTCCACTCTCTTGCATAACATACTTCTGATTATTATTGCTTGGATGATAATGATAATTGTGATGGCTATGCCTTTTTCTAGTCATCTCTGGTGACGTAACCGGGCTATCGATACTCGACATTGGTTTCAACATTCTTTTCAAGGTATTCGAATCTAAACTAATTCCACCGTTTTGTGCATTTTCGATCCTCATATCATCTGTACTCTTGCTTTTTGATTTCTTTTCACTATGATTATTATTCACTATGTTGAAAATATTTCCGTTTTGCAACTCCAAGTCTGTATAGTCAGCAGACTTCGTATGATGTAATTGCTCTTTTCGCAAAGATTTATTTTGTAATGTACCACCTGCTTGTGTACCTTCTGACTTTAACATTTCGGTACCATTTTGTTGAGTAGACGAATCTTGATTTTGTTTCCGACCTTTTTCCGGGGATATCGTGCTTTCCTCTTCCGGGCTATCGATCTGCAATTCAATTAGTATAAGAATAACTTGTTTCCCCAATTTTTCATTACGATTTTACATTCGATACGTGATATGTAATATCGTAACATCGTAATAAGTAATATGGTGATACAGTGAGGTGATAAGGTGGTTTACCTGGGATCCAACGGTGACCGTTTCGATGCCTACGTTTGCCGTCTTCGGTGCAGTTTGATACGTTTCGTTTTGTTTCTCCTTTTGCTTCGATTCACCTGCCTTTGGTGTCTTGCCTGGCGTTACATTGGTATTGTTGACGTTATCGTAGAGAGACGCGCTGGACGTTGCCGCTGTTATTTTGTCACGAGCTGGTGTCATTTCCACTTCGGTGGATCGTGCCATAGTCCGCGGTAGCGTGGAAGTAACTGTATCACGCATAACGAAGTAAACATGAAATGTAGAATGTAGGAAGTTGGGAGATGGAGAAAAACTCTTGATTAATTTAACGCGTGGTATATTTCTCGCTATTCGTTTAACTCCTCGACACGGACTGCCTTTTATACTTCTTTTATTCTTCGAGAAGGGGCGAGAATATCTGCCGCTTGTAATCGTAATATAATCATCCATTAACGGCCGCGAGCCGCCAAATAAGTATGAGAGAAACAGTCCGCCTCCAGGAGTCTCCTTTCAGAGAAATGACCAACTACTCGTAATCGGGGACTACGTAATCAAGAGATTGATTTATATGCTAGTATATATACGTCTTGACAAATATATCGTACCGCAAAATTCTCGATATCTAGGTCCTGGGTTTCGAAATTTGGCGAGTTGTTCCGAGGTCATGCAAGTACATTGAGGCTCCCTGGACCTACTTGGCGACGCCGGTGTCGATAACGGCTTTTTCCGTATTTTGTTGATTTTTTGTTTGTTAAGTGGTTCAAGCTTCAACGAGTAAGAAGAGGACGCTTTCCTTGAAATCTTGGACGACAGAGACTGTACGAAAAATTAACTAATGACTGTAAATGACTCGAATACTATGAAACCCGTTCTCTTATCTCATTATCTCATTATCGAAAAGTGTTTCGAACCAAGGCAATCTATCAAAATTACAATTCAGTGCCACATTATTTTACTTATTGCCTGTTCTTACGATAGAGGAAGGAAATCGGCAATAATAAAGGAGGAAAACCGATAAAAAGGAAAATATGCGAAATTCAACCTATGACATAAACAAATAGTGCAATAAACTTAGAAAAATGCTAAATTGCATAACTTATAAACTTACGCAACATTCTTTGAATTGTTTAGCATCTATCGGTGAAGTAAAATTCAATCCCCATGTATCGTTAGTCATCGTATCTTTCCAGTAAACGAAACAGTCTGACGCTTGTCCAATGCGTGTACCTGTACAATAATATTGACATCGGATACAACAATGGATTGGCTTTTAATAAAACTCACTTTGTCTCTTTATCTCCTTTTTACATACACATATACGCATGCGTGCTGCTCGTGCGCATGTGTATTATTTTAAAAAGTATGAAATATAATTAAGATCGGATAACAGTCTTACCTGGTTGAACCAATCGTACATCCAAAATTTTGTCCACCTGACTGTTGTATGCGGTAATGTGGAAAATACATTCTGGCGAATCTTGAATGCATATGATATTTACAGGAACTAAATCCTCAGAGACCTGCTGCCATTTTACAGACCCTCCCCCACTGGCACTTACGTGGAACACTTCAGCCCACAGTCTAAAAATTGTTTTTACTAAATTGTACGTCATAATAAAAGCATCATTTGCATTGGAATAGGTATAGATATAGATATAGATATAGATATAGATACAGATATAGATATAGATACAGATACAGATACAGCGGTTACTATGATAGGGAACGGATATAAATAATTGAAATAAAAATAATCTATGAATATTATTTAGCATTAAAATATTCGTATTCGTATTCGTATTTTGAAATATTAATATTCATCTGAGGCACGCGATATAACTAGTAAACGTGTGTGTAACGTTTTCTATTCCGCTCCATCCTCTTCCTCTTATACTTGTGGTTTTCGTTGTTTTCCTTCTCCTTCTGTGTTTCTTTCCTCGCATATTAGATCGATAATTTGCAATTGTTGAAAAAAATAGTCTACCGGTACGATGAATAAGAATATTATTCGATAAACATCGCGTTCAGTAGGCCTTTCTAGATAAAAAAGAAAAAAAGAAAAAAGAAGAAAGTAAAAAAGAATGTCGTATACAATACAAGTTTATCTCGTTTAGTACAAATTATTACACGTTATTATACGTTATATAATTATACGTTACACTGCTATTGGTAAATTGTATCGAAAATAATATACGTATTTACTGTATGCAGTTTTGTAATCTTGTATATCAAATTTAGCAGTTTATATCGTATGTTTTGCGCGAACAGTCGAAATGTTATTTCAAAGAAGGAGTAAAAATCGTAAGAAAAGCGATAAGGAGCTAAAAACCTTAGTAGAAATCGGCCAAATCAGGCCCAAGATAGGAACCAGATTGATCGTTGTGCACAAACATTGCCTTTAACATTGAGATATACTTATCTAATTTGTTATATTATACAAATACATATGCGTGTACTTATATATGATATAACAGAAAGAAACAGGCCTATAACGCGTATGATACTCGTACTAAGTAATAAAGAAAAACATATAGGCGAAATTTATCGAATATCTCGACGAATATTTTATGTAAATGTTAAAATAAAAATTTATGTTCTTTTCTTCCCTCATTTTTGCTCTTTTCAGTCTGTTCCTCTTTCATTTTCATTTTTTGTTATTTTCTGAAAATAAAGAGGACACGACGCATATTTGTATTTTTCATTAAAGAGACATGCATGTAAACGTTAAAATATCAACTAATGCATAATGTTTCATACGAATTAAACTTACAACGTATCGCGATCCCATTATCGTCGTATTTTGTACACCGTTATTATCGTACACAATTTTTCACTTCGGAATAGAAAGCAATAAATCTTATATGAAATATCATTTTGTAAATTGCAATTTACATGCGATACGGTCCTAAACTTCGTAGGTTAATAATAAGAGCATGCACGCAAGATAGACGCAAACCGCTGCTGGATAAAGTGCAGAAAAAATTGCATGTGTGAGAGGGTATACTGTAAGCAAGTGCCTGAGCAATATGCCCGATAATATCGATAAAACATATGATTACAAGCTTCAAATTTATCGTAACAATTGTCTAATTAATAAACTTGTATTCTTATCTAAGTATAATAAAACTGCATAGAAAGGTAACCGGATCAAACGATTAAAAATGCTGGAAGATGAGTTTCATTTCTCGAAAATTTTATATATCTATAAAAATCGTTGTAAATTTGTAATACAATGTACGAAACGTAGAACGGAAACGTTTTAAATCTCTTTTAAATTGCTCGAAATCATATGTCGAGTCTTCGACTTTGGGCAATAAAAATGTGATAAAATGGAATTTGAGCTGAAATAATGAGCGGTATAGCAAATAAACGATAGATGTGCAGGAATAGATAAAATAGGATATATATCGAGAAAACAAAGTGAGAATAAAGAGAAAGGAAGAGAAAGTGATTCGATCAAACGCGTAGATGAATGTAAATACGAGTATGTGCGTGTATCGGAGAGATAGAGAAAAGCGAAAGAGCAAGAAATAAAGAAAAAAAAGTAAATAAGAAAGGAGAAAAGCGGAAAGGAGGAAAAGAAAAAGAACTCGAGTAGAACAGTCCGATTAAATGCGTCTTTAGTCGACGTTATTACGATAAAATGTTCTACCAGCGTATCGTACATCGAAAGGATGGAAAACATGGAGAAACGTTAGTTAAAAAATTCATTGAAACGAGGTATAGTTTTATTTAAAGACAATGAACAAATCGAATGAAATAAAAATTCAATCATTCGAACGATAACACGGAGAAAGAAAGATTTGATCGAAAAGACCAAGAAATATAAATGCAAGTAGTATCTGAAATGAACGAGTTCTACCCGAGGAGTAAAGAAATTACAATGCATTTGATGCGTGTGTGTGTGTGTGTTTCTGATCGGGTGGAAAGATGGGGATAGAGAGAGAGAGAGAGAGAGAGAGAGAGAGAGAAAGAGAGAGAGAGAGAGGGGAGGGGGTGTATCGGTGAAGAAATAGCCTTCCGAAAAAGTAAAGATCGAGAATGGAGTCGAATGGAGTGGCTGAATGGTTGAATGGTATGGTATGCGCACCTCTTCCTTTCTCTTAAGCTTCCGCACCTGAGCAAGTGGCCAGTATCACCCCTGCGACCTCCGCTGCTGCTTATTCCGTTTCTCGCACCAGCCTGCCATGGTGAATCCTCGTAACGATAAGCCTTTCTGATTAGAGGAGCACAACTGCAAGACAACTTATTGCCCATTCTATTCTTCTTATTCTCTTATATCACCTGTGACTCTTCCCTCACGTTACTTTCGATTATTAATTCCCTTTCTTTCCTCTATAACTCTCGCTACTTTCCCCTTGTTTGTGCTCTCCTCCTCTTCGTTCAAACTTAATCTAACCGTTCTGTTCTGTGCGTTTTGCAGTGAGTAGCCAACCTTTCGTTTCTTCCTGTCTTTGCTCTTTCTCTTTTGCTCCCTAATTGTCGATGTTTATCGAAATATCAAGATGCTCTATATTCACTTTGATTGGCTCGTCTATCGACGTTTGGCACCGTGTTTATCAATCATCAATTTAACCGATGATTATTTTTTTATTTCATTCTCTTGATCTATTCTGGGAAGCACTGTAGAACAGGGTGAATACCCCGCGATATGATAAAGGACGTAGGAGAAGATATCTTTATTGTCACATCATTGTAGGTGTTCAAAAGTTCATCAGCTTGTCCCTGACATGATCGCTGAAAATATAATAATTCTTATTAATTTCTATCGTACCGTTCGCGTTATTCTCTTTTATAAGAACGTTACTCTCGAATATCGTCGATACATAAATCAGGAGAATAAAAACGATAATTAATAGAAGCATTTCCTCTTTGAAGTTAATTCCTCGAAATTTGCTACATTTCGCGTCTCTATTCTCCTCCCTTAGTTATCAAATTATTTCGACAACTAGAAAAGATACTTGCAGTGTCATACGATGACACAGACATTAGCGAGGTCAATGAAGCGGAACAAAGTGTTGCGTGGACGTGTCACGGATAATAATAGGGGTGGCGTCGCCGAGAGGGTTACTGAACCGATGTCGTCTTTTCACCTGCATCATACGCATTACTTTATCATATTTATATTTACCATTTTCCGTTTAAATCGCCATTAAATCGCTATTAAATCGTTATTAAATCGCTATTGAATCGCTATTTCACCCGAATACCGTACATTATCGGATAATACGAATTACGGATACTCCGTTACAACATAAGAACGGGGAACATTGCTACAGTGATCTTCGAGCATCGTACAAATATAAATGTATTTAAATAAACCCTTTATCGGCGATTAAGAATAATTCGGCAAATATACGTCCGTGAATAGCGATTATATCGATGTCGTTAGTTCAGATATATCAGCCTGTATATTTAGAAAACAAAACGAATCGGTTTAATATCTATTAATCCATCGAATACGTCATTAACGCGGAATAATAAACGTTGGCACAAATACGAATAAGAAAAACTGATTATACACAGCAGCTCCGAATTCCAATTACCGAAAAGGCTGTCGAACATATCGAAATATTATTTAATAAACTACGAAGATCACATATCACTGTAACTAATCGTGTTTGGTCTTTGTCGAACAACAAAGGAGAATCGACACCGCCTAGTCGAAGGTAGTTCACCATGAAGTTCGAGTAAACACTGCACCAGGCAGGATGCACCCATTCTCTGCCCAGTGCTCAATCAACGCCCCTTATACTTCTTAACTCTCGAAAAGAGTAACCCTCTCTTCCATTCGGGCATTTTTCCAATACTCATATTTCTCATTTTCTCAACACCTTCTGGATACACTTTTTATCCTATGCTTTTCGTTCTTTCCCCATTTCCGATTCCCTGTCCCCCCTCCTCCCTCTCTCTCTCTCTCTCTCCTCTCTCGTCTCTCTCCTCTCTCCTCTCCTCTCCTATGCTATCCTCTCCTATCCCCCACCCATTTTCTCTTGCTCCCTTTCTTCCTTTCTTCCTCGATCGTTTAGTCTATCTTACTTGTCTGCTTTTTATCCGTTCGTTTGCCACCTATTTATCCGTATAGACTCGCGTGTTTGGACTCTCGGTGTAATCGTAAGAAAGGAACTCACCATTGGCGGTATCCTCGCCACTGTGGACGTTGATATTATCTCGATTCAGACGTTGAACGTTCGGTAGGCGTTGCGCGATAAAAGAGAAGGTAAGCCGCGGAATGGCAGTAAAAAGAAAAGGATAGAGTGTGGGAGGAAAGATGGGTAGAGAAGAGACGGTAAGAGAAGAAAGGGTTGCGTGGTGTAGCAAGAGACGGAGAGATAAACGAATAGGTAGGAAGGGGTTAGGAACAGAATCAAAGAAGGGATGAGCTATCACTGTCGTAGTAGAGGGGTGTGAGATCACGGTACCCACCCTTCCCGAAAGCAAATAATTCGTAAGTGGTCACTTGCGAAACAATAAGAGGTAACCCTACCCAACGACCAACGTCGTCTGACAGAAACTAAAACACCTGACAATTCACTGATAGAATACTTATAAAATAAAAGATTACGCGTGTGAAATTTCCGATATTTCGCGCGAAATCCTCGCGGACGACGTAGCCATGGATACTGCAGGATCGGGTAAAAGAGGCGACTGCCCCGTTACCCACTACCCCTTCTTCTACGAATGCGCGCCCCTCGACCGAAAATGTCAATATCCTCTCTCGCTGCGCCCGCGATGCGCTCCATGTTACTCTGAACAGCCCTGTATGCGTTTTCCTATTCCCCTTCCCTCGAACGAACCCCCACCCGCTCCACCCCCTCCGACCCCTTCACCTGTTCCTTCATTCTCCCGATTTTTTTCTCTCTTCTCACCTCTTTCCCTTCCCGACCGAATCTTTCTCTTTCTCTGTCTCTCTAAATTTCCTTCTTTCTCACTCTTCCTCCCTTAGTTAGTCTGTTTGTCCATTGCCTTTCTCCCCACTTTGTCTTATTAAGCGAGTAAGCAGGCATGTCACACCAAGATCAACATTCTTTTTACGAAAATTTACAATTTACATCTTACTTCTTTCCTCTTTCACTCTATTATCCTATACACTTTTCCCTTCAAAATCCCCTTACTCTCGTCACTTTTATTCCCTTTTACATTTCATTGATTTTATTCGATCCAACTATTCAATCTTTCGTTAAACTCACCGTGAAACAAATGCAGGGTGATCGCTGTCACCGTCGTTGTCGCCGTCGTCGTCGTCGTCGTCGTCGTCGTCGTCGCCGTCGTCGTCGTCGCTGTCGTAGTCGCTGTCGTGCCGATATACCAAGGTGTAACCATAGTGATTAGCGATCGATAACAGGCATGCGCATTGTCAAATTTACTCGTAAAACGAAAGAACCATCCTCGTTTCACTCTCTCCTATCAAATGATTCATTACTAATAAAGATTAACGAAACTACATTTCTCATGATTTATGCGCCACATACAAATACACACGCATCACTCGCAGATATACGTCCCAGATATTTTCCAATTAATTAAACATGTTTAATAACCGTTAATTCCAATATATAAACGACAAACGTTTAAACATTTGATTCAATCATACGTATACACATATCTGTGATAGATATATACGGAACTATAAAATCATATGCTTGTTTTTTAAACTTACGAAAAATATAGTGAAAACAAGGA
>NW_027471641.1:0-22476 GCF_051020765.1 Lasioglossum baleicum
GGAAAATCGGGGAACGCCTGGCGGAAATTTCTAGGCGGTGCCGCGAGGGAAATAATTGCAGCTTTCCGCCACTTTTCAATTAATCTTACAATTATGTTATTCAACATCAGAATAAACACCTTGCGAGAGTTTCCAAATACACATTTCCTCAAACAACCTTGCATCGAATCGCGAACGAAAAGAGTAAAAAAAAAGATATGAAAATATTTTTCGGAAAATCGGGGAACGCCTGGCGGAAATTTCGAGGCGGTGCCGCGAGGGAAATAATTGCGGCTTCTCGCCGCTTCTCATTTGGTCGCGCGTGGCCGTGCGAACGTTGTTGTAGATTCGACGGGGCGATGTGCGCCCGCGCACAATTGCGAGACGCCGACGTCGTCCTGTGGCGCATCGGACGCTTTGAAACACCGTCAGTCCTGCCGAGGATCCTTCTAAGGGTGCTCGATGCTCCGAGGATCCTCCGGTGCCATCCAAAAAAACGGTTCGCGATTTCCTTCCTTCACTTCCACCGTCCCTCTACGACCCTCTCGGAATCGTAACCATCGAATCGTGAGAAACCATCGTGCTTCCTTCTGAAATTCATCCTCGAACACCTCCGGTACAGTGATAAAGAGAACTGCATTTCTACCCAGTTACAAACTGTTATATTATCCTCTCGGAATCGCAGCCTTCGAATCGTGAGAAACCATCGTGCTTCCCTCTGAATTTCTTCCGCGAACACTTCTAGTACAGTGATAAAGAGAACAGAATTTCTACAGAGTTAAAAACACGATATTCTAATTCGCGAATTGGTGAGTTAACGAAGAGAGATGCCAGTGACAGTGAGACCAAGTGGAATGCTTCATCTGCACATCCTCGTCTCGAAAGAATCCTTGTCAGAGTTTAGAAGGCTAAACCTTTCCCAGAGTTTAGAAGATTAGCCTTTCACACACTGTGTGAGATTCCAGTGACATTGAGACCAAGTGGAATGCCTGATCTCCACGTCCTCGGCTCGAGAGGATCCTTGCCAGGGTTTAGAAGATGTGGTCACGATGTCCGGCGCTTCAGGACTCAAGCCAGCCGCGATATTCCCGAGAAGCAGCAACGGAGCGAAGCCGAAGAGCAAGATCTGCAAGCTGACTTCGCCCAAGTCTCTGATACCCTCTCTGACCGGCAGTTCGTCGAAGAAGTCGCAAGATTCACAGGAATCTGCCTCCTCGAGTCCCGCCAAGTCTCACTCCTCGGTGTCGTCCACGTCGCCTCGACGAACTGGCCAGAGTTCCGATTCCAGCAAGAAATCCCCTAGGAAGCACTGTCAGCAGGAAGATCGGCAGCAAACGCTGCAGGTGCATCAATACTGCTCGAAAGCTTCGCCCAAACGTTCGCCAAGGAGGTACATATCGGTGTTCGAGGACGATTTCCTGCAGGACGAGATGGGTTTAGGTCTTCGTGTCTCGTCCACGGGTGGCGGCAGCGAGCCCGGAATGTCGTTCCTGGAATTCGAGTCCTTGTACACGATGGAGAAGGAGTTGATGCAGTCACGGCAGGATGTAGGTCAGGTGGACGATAAGTGTATCTTCGGTGGGTGGTTCGGCAGACGAGGTCTTTACACCGAGCTGCCTGATCCGCTCTGCCAACAGGCCATCGCTGCCGCAGCTGCGGCTGCATCCTCGCAGATACCAACCGAGGGATTCAGCTTCGCACCTGGTTGGTCACTCAACGTGGAACACTTCTTTCAGTGGCAGCATCGCAACAGAACCACGCAGCAGGTATTTCTTTCTCGAATTGTTTTTCGAATTGGTTCACGGGACGGTTGTGAGGTTCAAGTATCAGAATTGTGGGGGTCAGAATTGAGTAGTTGTCACCGCGAATGGGTTGGATGGTTTCTAGAGATGTGTAAAATGTCTGTTTAGGAAAAATGTAGTGTGTCGGAATTTAAACAAATTTGAGATTTGGAATTAATAGCGGAATTAGTATCGGAAATAGTATCGAAGTTTTTCGAATTGTTCATAGAGCGCTTGTGAGGTTTAAATATCAGAATTGTGGGTGTCAGAATTGCGTAGTTGTCACTGCGTGTGGGTTGGATGTCTGTAGGTGGTTTCTAGGGATGTGAGAAATGTCTGTTAAGGAAAAGTGTAGCGTGTCGGAATTTTAAAAAATTTGAGATTTGGAATTAATATCGGAATTAGTATCGGAAATAATATTGGAGTTATTGAGGTTGTCACTGCGAATAGGGTGAATGTCTGTGGGTGGTTTATAGAGATCTAATATCTGTAAGAAATGTCTGTTTAGGAAAAGTGTAGCGTGTCGAAATTTTAAAAAATTTGAGGTTTGGAATTAATATCGGAATTAGTATCGGAAATATTATCGATGTTTTTCGAATTGTTCATGGAGCGCTTGTGAGGTTTAAGTATCAGAATTGTAGGTGTCAGAATTGCGTAGTTGTCACTGCCAATGGGTTGGATGTCTGTAGGTGGTTTATAGAGATCTAATGTTTGTGAGAAATGTCTGTTAAGGAAAAGTGTAGCGTGTCGAAATTTTAGAAAATTTGAGATTTGGAATTAATATCGGAAATAGTATCGGAAATAGTATCGGAATTCCTAGGGTTGTCACTACGAATGGGGTGGATGTCTGTGGGTGGTTTATAGAGATCTAATATTTGTGAGAAATGTTTGTTAAGGAAAAGTGTAGCGTGTCGGAATTTTAAAAAATTTGATATTTAGAATTAAGTGAGTTGCGAGATACGTCGGAAAAATATGGGGAATAATGGATTTATTGCGAAAGAATTATGGGATTTCGTCGAATGCTAATGGGGAGAATCAGTGATCGAAATTTTGAACGATGGTGTGTGTATATGAAATATTTTATATACGAATATTTTATTGATAATTCGTGCCTTCTTTTTTAAATTTTGTTTAAATATAATAATTTGACATAGCTATGTATAGTTATGCAAGAATATATTAAAATACGTATATAAAAGACGTATTTGATAGTAAGTGAAATTGTACATATTCAATTGAATCGTTTAGGATAATATATTACACAATGAAGATGGTATATATGAAATTAGTAATATTTAGAATATTTGCAATACATTTATTTATATATAAATTTGAATCATGAGGACAGTGGTGTATTTAATAAAGAAGTGTTTTAGAAATGTAATAATTAACGATTAACGAATAATTATCGTACTGAAACTTTTTATTTTATAATTAATATTGCTATCGATTAATAATATATGTATATCACGTTTGAATGCTTTTATCATTCAGCAATAGAGCATTTTATATTTAATTTTTAATTTTCTATTCAGATAGCTTTATGACTCCTCTTTTGCAGTATAACTGAGTTATTTCAAACGCTTGAATTTAATATGTACATTTCATTTCTTCTTATCTCAATAAGAATCCAGTTCAACCCAAATATTGACCCTCACCAGCGGCTTAACTATTAGCTCGTAATAGATAGAATATAGCATATAGCAATATGCTATATTAATAATAATTAATAATAATAGAATATAGTATACGAATAACAATAATAACAAAATTCATATAATATTAATTTCCATCCCAAAATAAAAATCAAAATTAATTTTATCAAAAATATCCGCATTCAAATAAATATCAAATTATCAATATTCAAATATATACCAAATTATATAATAGATATCAAATTATCTACATTCAAATAGATAACAAACCACCCAGATTGAAATAGATTCCAAAGTATTCGAATTCAATTAGATATAAAATTATCTACATTAAAGTAGATATCAAAGTATTTACATTGTAATGAATACCAAATTATACGTACTGTAATAAGTGTTAAAGTATCTGTATTTAAACAGATAATAAAGTATTAGTTTTAAATAGATATCAAATTACCTACATTGAAATAAGTGCTAATGTGTCTACATTTAAATAGGTAATAATGTTTCTACTTTTAAATAGACACTAAAATTCACATTGAAATAGATACCAAATTATCTGCATTCAAACGAGTATAAAATTCTCTACATTAGAACAGATGCTAAAGTATTTATTTACATTCAAACATATACTAAATTGTCTGTATTAATACAGGTGCTAACGTATCTACATTTAGATAGGTAGTAAAGTATCTCCCTTTAAATCGATACCAAAGTATTCACACTCAAACAGATATCAAATTATCTACATTCAAATATACAACGTATCTTCGCATTAAAACACATGTTAAAGTATCCAAATGAAAATAAGCATAAAATTGTGTACATTGAAATACATTCCAAAGTATTTATACTCAAATATATACTAAATTATCTGTATCGAAATAAATACTAAATTAAAACGATACCAAAATACTGACACTTAAACAGACAACAAAAACAAAGTATCTACATTTAAATAGGTGATAAATCTTCGAAGAGATACGAAATTATCTACACCCAAACGAACAGCAAAGTACCCACGTTCAAATATATATAAAAATCATTCGCTCCGAAGGATAATACGAAAACAAAAATGTTACCAACACCTCGTGCAAACAAATTTGCCAAACCTATCCCAAAGCTACCCCAAATCGTAAACATCAGAGTGAACGAACATCTCACCCATTTTCCATACATTTCGCTCGGCAATTAAAATAATTCGCCGGCACGTGTACACCTCTGTGATAAAAGGAAAACACGGGTAAAGTCGAAACGTATAATTGACCGGCGGTTACCCGGATTCTCGAATTCGAAATGAGCTGTCAGGTGCACACGTCGTCGTTTGTCTCTTCTGGCCTGGCAGCCTGTATACGTGCTAGAGGTTGATGCGCGAGATCGCGTTTGCTGTGGGTCGCGTTACGAATTAATTGAAAAACGGAAGCAATTTCGGCAAAGCTTGCCGTCAGTCGCGCACGAATTGCCGACTCGAATACGTTTAACGCGTTCCACCACCCTCTCTCTCTCTCCTCTCTCCTCGGCCATACGCCCGGTTATCTGTATTTATGCGTGTCGTTTTTTCGCCTTTCCTCCTCGATTTCGATTCCACGCGTTATCCATCTCCCGTATCTTCCTCTTTTATTTTCTCCTCTTTTCTTCCCGTCCATTCCGCCTTCTCGCTGGCTGTTGGTTGTACATGGTCTCTGGCTGGCTCTGTCCTCGTTCATTGGCCAGTTTCGTTCCCTGTCGTTTCATCCCTCGAGGCGGATCCGAGCGAGAGCCGATTTTCGCGTCCCTCATCGAGCTAATTTCGGAAACCGAGCTGCAAATTTGCGGTACGACGCTATCGAGTTTTACTTCATTTCACTTGTTCCCGCGGGCGGTTTGCATGGATGGTACTTTGTTCTCGTCATTTTCGCCCTGGAATTGATAAAACTGATGGGGCCCTCGATGCGCGCCATTTCCCAGCCGTCCTTTGCTTTGATTGCACGCCGATTTTCGATATTCGGGCAGATGGAACAGGGGGTGGTTGTTGAGACGCGTGCGGTTCGGCTCGAGTACTCGCGCGGTTCTTCGTTGCTTGAAACGTTGCGTCGAAGAGTATAGTGTAGTGTCGAATGTTTGGCAGGGAATAGTATGATGCAGTACGGAATATTGTGGAATATCGTAGAACGTTAGAAAATGTTGAAGAATAGTATAGCATAATATAGTGTAAAATATTATAGAGTAGTATAGTATAGTATAATAGAGAATATTGTTGAATACTATAGCATAACAGAGTATAGAATGTTATAGAATAGTATAGTATTGAATATTGTAAAGTAATATAACATAGCATAATATAGAATATTGTAGAATGATAGTGTAACATAGTACAGAATATTATACAATGTTGTGGAATAATATAGGATATTGTAAAATAGTTAGCATAGCAGAGTATAGACTATTATAGAATAGTATAGCATAGTATAATATAGAGTAATATAACATAACATAGTATAGAATATCATAGAATGATGGTATAGCATAATGCAAAATATTATACAATGTTATGGAATCGTAGTGCGTTACGGAATGTTGGAGAATAGTATAGCATAATATAGTATAAAATATTATACAGTAGTATAGTATAGTATAATATAGAATATTGTTGAATACTATAGCATAACAGAGTATAGAATGTTATAGAATAGTATAGTATTGAATATTGTAAAGTAATATAACATAGCATAATATAGAATATTGTAGAATGATAGTATAGCATAGTACAGAATATTATACAATATTATGGAATAATATAGGATATTGTAAAATAGTTAGCATAGGAGAGTATAGAATATTATAGAACAGTATAGCATAGTATAATATAAAGTAATATAGCATAACATAGTGCAGAATATTATAAAATTATAGTATAGCATGATGTAGAATATTATACAATGTTATGGAATAATATATGATATTCTAAAATAGTATAGCATAGTAGAGTATATAATACTACAGAGTAATATAACATAACATAGTAGAGAATGTCATAGAATGATAGTATAGCATAATGCAGAATATTATACAATGTTATGGAATAGTATAGCATAGTATAATATAGAATATGTAAAATATTAGCATAGCAGTGTATAGGATGTTATAGATTAGTATAGCATAGCATAATATAGAATATTATAGAATAATGTAGCACAGTAGAATATACAATATTATAATATAGTACTTGTAGTGTACCATATTGTAATATAGAATTGTATTGTATAGTATAGTATAGAGTATTATAGAGTAATACAGTATAATAAAGTATAGAGTATTACAATATACTATAATGCAAAATATCATAGAAAAGTGTAGAATGTTCTAAAGGAGTATAGTAAAACACAGTACAGTATAGTATAGTATAATACAGCATATTCTAACATATCATAAGAGTGTATAGTATATATAATAGCGTTGCATATTATAGTATAGCGAGACAGAATATTATATAATATTATATTAAAGTATAATTTAATATTTTAAAATTTCTTTTCCGGTACGTATTTTATATTTTATGTTGAAATATTGTAATTTAAATGTGATACGTAAAATATTTGCGAAATTATACAATTAGAAAGACGATGTCTTACTTAAAAATAAATTGAAAATAGAGAATGAAATTTTTATTCATGCGAAAATTTGTTTTTAGATTTGATTCACGTTGAGCGAAAAATTTGTCAAGTTAATCAAGCACGTTATTTTCAATAGGTTTAAAATTATTAAAACAAATACATTATTAAACCTCCGTGCATTATTTTAAATCGTAGTGAATCCGCTGTGACAGGGATTATAAATGCAAATAGAAGTAGAACGCAATTAATTAAGTGCTCTTCGTGGATGTTCAAATTCAATTTCCTTGAAAACAGGGCTTCATATGAAAAATTTTTATTCGATTAATACATTTTCCATTTTCCATTTCAGCAATATTTCCAAAAAGCACTCTATTTAAGCGTTACTACGATTAATACATTATTTCGTAACATGAAAATTCATACTATGTTTCATGCATGATGTAATATATGCCTACAAAATTTAATATACCAAAGTTTAAATAAAAGTGAAAAAATCTCGTACTTTGGGGAATTTTAATAAATTAAAAATTAACACGTGCAAAGATATTTACCTTTTCCAGAATATTTTAACTCAAAATAATATTAAAAATACAAAAAATAATATCATTACAGATTGAAAAAAATTAATAAAAATCCTATCAAATTAGATTCTTAATTGAATTACACAATTAAACAAAAAGTGAAGATATATAAAGATTTCGAATACTAATTTCTATTTTCAAAAATAACCTAACTTTTTTCACGTTTGATATTACGTTTATGCAAATTATGTTATAATAGAGTTACTTAGAAAAAAAAATTCAGATTCTTAAAGCACGAAGTCAGTATTAAATATATCTAACAGATAGTACACACACTCTAGTTGTGTGGGACACACACACACACACATAGGACAGTCTTTTCTGGTAATTTAATCTTTCTAAAAATCTCCGCCATTTTTTGACAACGATCCTTGAAGGCTGGTTGAGAAGAGGGATAGCTGGCGAGGTTATCAAATATGCTGCCCGGGGGTGTGAAGGTACTTTGATCACCCCCAAGGAGGCCTCGTTTCGCCTCCTCGATTTGCTCTCTCACGATGTTTACTTTAAGGGATGCCACTGGCTACCAGCATCTTCGAGCACGAAGGAAGAAGGATTGCACTTCTCTTCCTTATATATGTATTGCTCTTTGTTCCTCTCTGCTTCAACGAACGAGGACGTAGCTGTTTTCATTACCGAGAAGTTTCACGGCGGGATCGTTGGTACGATCAAAGGAGAAATTGACTTTGTTTATTAGCCGGCGCAACCCTGCCTCGCGTTTAAAGTAATTAGCGGAATATGTGCGAAACACGTTGAGGGAATCACGGTGGTAATTTCGGCTACAAAGGAATTAAATGCGACAGTGAAAATTCTATAACACCGAACAGATGTGGGAAGGGGTCTTTTGAAAGGAATACGGGTCTGATTCTATGCTTCGTTCATTGAGAATTGACAGAGGATATAAACAACTAATGCTTAATCAAAACTTGATTGAAATATATTTTTCAAATTTTCTTCGTATTTGGGAAGAAGCTAGATTCGCATAGGGCTCTCGATAGGGACCCTTCAATATCCGTCCCTGAACGTCGACGTTCGGCAGCCATTCGGCGACCATAGACCTGATCACGTGATCGTTTTATCTATATTTTATGCCTTCTTTCATTGGTCGGAGTGTAGTTCCTATGTTATACAGGGAGGACCATTTTTCTTCGATTATTTAGTTCTGTTTGCATCGGAGAAACAGCGAAAAATTATTTTGCAATAAATAATAGGATATCAAAAAATGATGGCAGGATAACGATATTTAATTTTTGTTAGATTAACTGTGTTATTAACACTAGGTTTACGGAGGATTTTTGTATACCTATTGCTGTGGACACCCGTCAGATTTAGGGTAAAGGAAACCGCATATTTTCTTTAAAGAACAAACGATGGGTTTAATTTGAAAACAATCGCAATATTAACACACTTAATATAAGTTAATTAAATTTGTTAATATCGTATAATTGAAGCAATCCACCCGTCAAATTGACGTGTCCCGTAAATCTAGTGTTAAAGAAAAAATCAAGTTACTGAAAATAAAAATAATGGAAGTAATTAGGTTAAGTAGACCAGACTATACAGTAATTATCTTTTTTTATATAATATAATGAATAAAATATATATGTATAATTAATAACGTATCGGTCATCTTAACCTATAATTTAATATCTTGTGGACAACTGTATAATTACAATTAGCAGTTACTAGGTTAGGTCATTGCTCTATACTGAGAAACAAAAGAGCACGATTTACTGCAAAAATCTGATACCATTTATCGGCCAATCAATCTTCCAGTAACTGTCTCCTTTTTTATTCTGTTTTTTGGCGGGGAATTATCTTATTAATAAAAAATAACCGCTGTATTGCATTTCTATTGCAATTAATCATAGTACTGCAAAATTAATGACAGGAAGATACAAAATTTTATTATATTCATTGTATAATTGGGTACAATTCAGTTTGTGGATAATTATAAACTAACAAAATTTGATATATACTTTATTAAAATGTGCCAAAAAAATAGATAGACCTATAAATAAAATTAAATAAATACAAATAAAATACAAATAATTAATAGAAATGAATAATACAAATAAAATTAAATACATGAACCGTATATTTTGAAAATCGTGCAAGTCCATTTTTTATTGTTCATTTTAGACTAAATTAATCACAAATTACGTGATATCCTATTTTTTAAAGAATGAACTTACACAAATTTATTAATTACAATAGGAACGAATAAAAATAATGCGTTGATAGGAAAGTAATTTCGGTTTGCATCAGTAGATAGCGTTGTTTATTTCGTTAGAGTCTTTTTCTTTCAAGATTTGATAGCTGACACCTTTAGGTTACTATAGAAACAAATTCCGTGTAATTTTTCTTTACAACTCTTAGTTTACAGTCAATTTTAATATGGGGTGCAAAAACAAGCATTTTCCACGTATTTTACTTTTTTATTTTCATAAAGGCAAGAAAACAGCCGCGGCTCTGAAAGAGATACGTAAAGTTTATGGTGTTCATTGCTTAACAGAACGTGCGTGTCAGAATTTGATTAATCCTTTTATTACAGCAAAATTTTCCAAACAATGTGATTATGAATTTATGATATATAGTTTAAGTTTGGAAGTATATTATATAAAAAAAAGTTAAAATATTTTTTCATCTGTTTTCCCAATCTTACTTGTCTTTTTTTATATAGAAAACATATTTCCGATAAAGCACAAAAAATCAAATATTCTTTTAACTTTCTTATAAAGATTTTTTATCATTTTAACTCTTTGTAACCTCAGTATCACAAACGCAAAATTTCTGATCGCCTACAGCAGTCAAAGGGTTAAAAATTTTCGTTCTGGAGATTTTTTACTTAACGACGACCATCGTTCTGGTCAAGCTTCTGAAGTTGACGATAAGATGACAGCCATAATTGAACCAAATCGTCGTGTAACTGTGCGAGAAATTACAAAAAGGTTAAACATATCAATGATTAAAAATCCCGAATTGTTCCACACGAATTAAAAAAAAATCACTAAACACAGACGTAACACAATCGACTTTTTGTTGAAACGGATTAAAATTGAAATTACTTTCTTGTCAATCCAATAGATAAAATATTCAAGTACAATTGAACATTTTTCAATATACAGCAGCTATTCTGTATAAAACCAGAAGAGCTTTGCGACATTTCAGGCACGAACGATATATCGCGTTTTGCTCGTAGTTTTTGAAAACAATACGCGATCACACTTTAGTGATCTATGATAGGATTACACGGCGAAGTGCGCAGGTGTTCTGTTGTACACTGTGCACGTCCAGGAAGGCGTGACTAGAAGGGGTGGAATAAAAAGGAACAAAGAGGAACGCGCGTGCATAGGATGTTGGTGGAGTGCCAGATCATCGAAACGTAAATTACCGGTGGCAGAAGAGGAAAAAGGGAATTCGTAGGGTATAGTACTGTCCAAATATGTGCCTCTTCCGGTCAATTACACCTGACAATATATACTTGCTTCTCTATCTGTTTAAGCGCTTCAATTACGTCCATGCGACGCGACACACGCTGTGCTTTATACGCTAACCTATTATGGTTAATAAACCTAGTTTAGATAAGGGTATCAATTACGGGATTAAAGATGTGTCGTATAGTTACACTGTTGGTTTTTCTTTTATGCAAAATCCAATCATTTTTGCGTCGTTATTTTTGTCGAATATTTTATCAATTATTTCAGCGTTCGAAAAATGGTATTAAAATATTTAGGAGGTTTAATAGTATTTAATAATTTAATCGTTAAGCATATATTTATCTTCTTTAATGAAATTTAATTATTTTATTTCTACGTTACGATGTAATATAATTGTAGGAAGTACTTGTACAATAGTACATTGGAATGTGGTTATTCAACTTTTACTTTATAATGTAATATAATTTTTATATCGTATTATCCAAAAAAGTATAGAATATTGTACAATGTTATGGAATAGTGTAGTGGAAAAAAATTCGGTAATTTTGTTATTGAATTTTTCTGGTAGTAGTAAATGTAGATTTTAATATATATATTATATAATATCACAAAAATTATATATATATATATATTATTATAAATTTAAAGTAACAATTTATAATAAAATTTATATTAATAATTTATAATATATATATTACAATCTACGTTTACAACATTTACATACTACGATGTAATAAAAGAGTAATATTTAAAAGAAATTATCCATTATTAACAATTTTGATTTCTATACAATAGTATAATGATTGAATTTTTAGTTTATAATATGATACATTTTCTATATTATAAAACAAAAAATTGGTTAATTAAATTATAGAATTTTACAGGATTTTACATAAATATTTTAATATAATATAAAGTTATATAATTTTTATAGTGTCAAGCTCTTCGTGTTAAATCGCCAATTTACCACCATACATTAATCCTATGTTAATATATAATTATATATTCTATAATATCATACATAATATACTTAGATTTATACAAACTTTGTTCAATTGTAAAGTATATTATTCAACTTTGTGGTTCAAAGTTAATTCTTTGCACTCGGGGCAGAAAATTAATATTTCGAAGATTCTGTATTATTTTAAAACAGTGAAAATTTTATTTCCACATTGTTACGTTTAAAATTTACGTTTTAAATTTAATGTGTCAATTACCGCCGATGTTTGGAATTTTATTAAATAGCAACTGGAGTTGGTATTTCGATTGCAGATCAATCCGAAACTCGATTTTGCTCCGAAGATCCTAAACGATTTCGTAAAGTTTATCGAGAATATGGAATCGTGCGTCATATAGGAGTTGACAGAAGTGTAAAGGCCCGTGAGTCAGCGGGAAGCAGCGATTGAATTAAAGATCTATTTTGTCGGTAAGATAGTCTCACAGGCAGAGATACGCGCTTTGCCTTGGGGTAGGCTCACCCCCGGCGAGTTCAGCGAAGTTACATGTAGGTACGCGCTTACGCGACCTAAATCATTTATCGTCCAATTGCCAATTTGCAGCCCCAGGAAAATTGCTCTGCCGCCAGGGTATCCACCCTCTTCCTGCCTCCCGCCTTCCTTTTATTCTTCTTTCCCGCCTATGGAATTCCGCCTTTTTCCACTGCCATTTTTCCTCCCTTTGTTCGTTCCACGAGTCCAAATATTTTTACCGCGCGAATTGCCATATCGATTTCACGGAAATTTGAAAAGAATCGATTGCCTTGTGTTATCACCTCGTAGTCCAATTTACCTTTAAAATTTAACGTTAAAATTTGAAAGTTTTTACACTGCAGTGTTGAGAAGATTTTGAAATTTCGATATTGAGAAAATTTTGAAATTATGGTGTTGGGAAGATTTTGAAATTTTTCAATTTCAGTGTTGGGGGAATTTTGAAATTACAACGCTGGGAAAATTTTGCAATTTTGCAATTTCAGTATTAGGAAAATTTTGAAATTATGGTATTGGAATGATTTTGAAATTTTGCAATTTCGGTATGGGGAAAATTTTGAAATTGTGGTGTTGGGAAGATTTTGAAATTTTGCAATTTCAGTTTTGGGAAAATTCTAATCTTGGAATTTTATTTACTTATATATTAATTAGGTATTTATAATAATAATATCGAAAGTTATGTATAATAAATTTAATTTAGAATAATTTAATGTTTTATGAGTATCTCATTATTATATTTCTTTAATAATTTGACTTGTTAATATTTTGAACATAATAATTTATTTATTTAGAATTTCACTGTATTTAATACGTCGTTATATTTTAATATATATACCTTATTTCATTCATATTTGTCCTTTAATTTTGTTTTTTAATTTCGTAGGAAAATGAATTTCTGATTAAAAAACAACTTTAATTTCTTTTAATGAAAAGTGTGTCATATTGGTAATTACTTTTGTGTAAATTAGATATTAATTAGATACTACAATGTTAACCAAATGTTTTCATAAAAAGTAGTAGGTTTATACTGACTATTTTTTGAAGTAAATAATAAATTTGAGATGTCACGTATATTTATACAAAACATATGATTATTTTTGATTATTGTAATTAATTTACTAAATTTTAATTTAGCTAATTACTCAAAGATTTAAAATCTCGGCATTTATTTCATACTAAAGTTGTATATTTTTATCTAGCTATATTTCTTTATTACAATAGTTTCATTTCGTTGCAATGCCAGAATTTTATTCTCTACCAGATTTCTAAAGAAAAGTCAAGTTTAAAAGTTACACAGAGTTAAAATTCACAGTGGAGCCAGGAAGGAAGTGGTTTAGCAGGTTGAGATAGGTCAACGTAATAGAATAAATTTGTGGTTAAATGAGTACAACTCTCCAATTCACGAGTATCCTACTCATCCTACTAAATTGGTACACATTTCCAAGTAAATAGAAACTCCTCTTAAATTTTTTACTATCACCGTCCACAGAAAGCAATCTAGAAATCAAAAAAACCAAATCCACGAGTGTTTTACCAAAATTAAATAAATCTACAATATTTAACCCTTTGCGGACAAATGTCACAATATACGTAGAAATATTTTTATTTTTTACAGCGAAATCTATTTGGAATATAGGGAAAAATAATTTTAGTATTGTCATTGATCTTGCACATATCTTTTAATTCAGAAAATTTCCCTCGGTTCGTTATTTTTAATTATTTTGTATATACTCAGTGTACCATTAACCCTTTGCACTCGAGAGACGATTCTAAAGATCGATATGAATTAATATATCAACTTTAAAATTACCCAACGATACGTGGAATATCGAAATAAAATAATTCTATGTCTTAATTTATATACGATTTCTTATTTCCCGTTTTAAAAATGTCATTGAAATTATGGTAGAAAGTTTTCGAATTATTATTTTTCTGAAACGAAAAGATCGAGTGGAAAGGGTTAAAGATTACCTAACCTATAAACCTGGAGTCTTCGCTCGGTCTACTTTCCTCCTTTATCTGTCAAAGCATATATTCCAGCGAGATACGCAGCGAGAGCAGAATTTATTTTTATTTAATGCACACAATATCCTCCTTTCCGTACGTGACCGAACGTATCCGGCTAAAACATACAAATATTCGTAATCTCTGTGTATTAACCGTGACACGTGCCGCGTGGCTGCAGGCATGCTAACGAAAATAATCGAGAAATACGTACGTCAGAGGATGTCCCGATGAAATAAATACGTCGCAGGTATGCGCAGCTTCCGGATTACGAATTTCCTATCGATATCGAATGTCCCTTTAGGCTATCGTATCTCATTCGTCCGCAGTGCCGATTTTCCGCCGCCTCTTCCTTTTTCCGTCCTTTCACGCGCTTTGTCGCCGCGCAAGTGAAAGAGCAAAGGGTTAGTTTTCGTTCGGCGAGGAGTGGCGCTGCGATCGGGTTTCCCGCCCATCCGAGTTTTAGCGATGAATTCGCGCGTAAACTTTGAAATTCGACCTTTGCCGGCGGATTATTCGATAGATCGCGACAATACTATTTCACCGAGAAATTGCACCGCGTGGAAAAGGAAATTTGTTCTGCTTCTCGGAGGAACGGTCGAGAGATATTTCAAACCAAATGTGCGTTTCATCGCGATTTTATGAATTTCTCGTTTTAATGAGTTTTTCAATTTTCAAACTTTTCCTGGTCACAGCGCACGTAAGTCAATTAGAATCGTATTAAAATTTTATATCATATCAAGGAATAATTTTGAATGATTTATTAACAATAATTATTGTTGAACGTCTTTATTTTCTGAAGTTGGTATGATTTGGGTTTTTAGGGAAAAGGAGTTAGTGTAGAGAAAAGATATTAAGAGAAGATCACGTGTGCAATAGAGTACACAAGAAAACCAAAGATATATAATTTCGTTGTTATTTTTTCATTTATTGTTTCGTTTAAATTTTACTAAATTTTAAAAATCCTTTCATAACCTTAACAATTATACATATCTTTCTCCACTTTTTATTTGATAATCCAGCAATAGAAGAGAAGCAATAATAATTACATATCGCACATTTCCAAAATTCTGACAGCATATCTAAAAATTTTTACGGTACTTCACAATAAAAATTATCATAACATATTGTTTGAAAATCCCTGTCTTAATGTTTCCACAAAATTTAACATTTTTACATATTCAGTATCTTTTGACATTTGTAACAATTTATACACTTTTGATATTTCGATACATTTTACACTCTTCATTTTTAATATTTTTCAGTAAATTATTTTACCCGCATAATTATGTCATATTAATAATTATCGAAATAAAATTGCACGTTAGCAATAACGTCAATTAATTCACTTCTTTTCCTATAAATTTACGAAATACTGACAAAATTTTGTCTTTAATTTCATAGCAGTATGAAGTAGTACGAAGTACGATTTTGTGAAACATTTCAGCGATCGATTTTCAAATATACGGAATAATAGCGTACGAAGATTTTCATAAGTCGTTACATTTTATGTCCGTCCTCACTTCAACTACTCTTCCGCTATCCCCGTCACAGTTTTCACTTTGCAGCTTTGCGGTTGTTCTTTGAGGGCATTGTATATTGCTGGAAAAGCGAAGGCACGTACTTTAAGAGAGTCGTGACGTGTCACGTGATGAGAATACAACGCTCGTTTCGCGTCATAGTGCGCCCTTCGTTTACGTAGCCATGCAGAAGAGGGAGGGGACCCTTTTCTCCCTCTTTGGGGTAAGAAAATGTCCTGACAGAGCAGTATACCGGTCCGTGCTTGGATTCTGGCAGAAGCGTCTTTCCTGTCCTATAACAGTAAGAATTGTAAACCTTTAACGAGCTTCTTATGGTAAATTATCAACAAAGGGAATGTTTACATCCCGATAATTTTCCGGTACCATTACATCACGTTGTATGTCCAATTACCGTTATTATTACCATATTATACGTCGCGATTCTTTTTAGATTTTGACGAACAATTTGAAGAATAATATTGTTAAGAGTGAATATTTACCGAATATTATGACTTTTTTCAATTTGTAAACATAGCTTCGCGCTTGTTAATTTATTTTTATACAGAAAGGGTTAAGAAGCGACAAATTTTTTGTAGATTTATTTTAATATAAAGAAAATTGAGAAATGAGAAATTAAAATATTATAATTTTTAAAACATTAAGTGAACTGTTTTATGTCTTTGATTTACACTAATATAAAGGAAATTGTGAGATGAGAAATTATGGGTGAATGTTGTTGTCTTTGTTAATTTATTCCTACATAAGAAAATTGAGAATGGAAAACAGTTTAAAAAAATTTTAAGTTATAGTTGTAATAGTGTAATATACAATATAATAGTAAATATAATAATAGTAATATAATAATATAATAGTGTAATATAGTTGTTATATAGTCGTATAGTACATAATTGTTAATTTATTAAATCATCCAGTTTAAGAAAATGTACCATTATAAAGGCAATTATATATTATATAATAATTGAGATTATTATATTGATATATTATATTTGAGATATTTATAAGGGCAATTATTCGATAGTTTTTGAGATATTTATATTTATGATTGATCTCATAAACTATCGATTAGTTCACTTTATAATGGTATATTTTCTTGAACTGACTGACTAAAAATCTACAAATTTGCAAAGTTTCAACTAAATCCATGACCCAAAGTACTTGCACTCTCCTTCTTAGAAGGAAGTGTCGTCCACGATTAGCTTTTTATCAAATTTCAAAATACTAGATGTCGCTAGAAGCGTCCAGTATTATAGAGATTAGAATTTTCAATCTCCGAAGACTCGATCTCTTCAAACAAAAGGGAAGAAGTCAATGTTTCAAACTTCTTGAAAAATTCATCAAATGTAGCGACTGCCAGAAATTACAAGACTTTCACGATCTTGCAAGTTCTTCCCAATGATCGAAGAATTAGATCCAAGGATCGCGAAGCGACGAGGATGCAGTGAGCGGTGGCGGAAGGGTGCGTCATCAATCGGCAATTAAAGAGTGACACGTTCTTTTCGCCGAACGACGAGTTCGTTTACCCGTGGACGAAGGGAGGATCCTTCCTCTTGTGACGTGTCCTGAGGGCAGGCAGGGGAGCCAGGGAAATGCCTGCGCTACCCTGGAATCAGACTCGAGCCTCGGAGCCGGCATCGTGGCAACCCTCAGCAAACGTCGAAGCTCGTTAAAGCTTTTTGGAGTAAGTTAGCAAGCGTGTCCGTCTTCCACGCGGCCCACGATACGTGAGACGAAAGAATTATTGCAATTTCGTCGCGACGCGCTTCGAATTTCTAATGCAGGCCAGCGGCTCCTTTCCGCGAACCGGCACGCGTCTGTCGTACAGATTCGAGCAGAATAGTAGGTCCGAGACGAGTCACCGGCAGATCTCTAGCTACTCGACAGGAATTTATATCAATTTTTCGCCTGCCTATATAAATCGTACGGGTTGAGTGATTCGGGTACCTGGAAGCGGTGCTGGATTCAAATGTCGTTCTGGGAAACCGACAGAAAAATTGGGAGAGGTAAAAATAGAGGACGAAATATGATTTGTTCTTTTCAACTAAATTGACCCAGAGGACTTGCACTCTCTTTGTTAAAAGGAAGTGTTCCTTACCGTTAGGTTACATTCAAATTTCAAAATACGAACGATCGGGTAATGTGGTGGGAGGATGAATCTTGGGATATGATTGTATAACGGAATTGTCTTGGTTTGCTTTTCTCTGTTTTTGGTTTAGTAGTTTTTTCGTAGTTGTATTAGGGGATGAAACAATGTTTGGGGAGTTCTAGGGAGTTTTTGATTTTGGTGGATCGTTTGTTGAATTTTGGAGTGGACATTTTAAATATCTTTGGAATAATATTTGGAGATACAGAATTGACGAAATAAACTTGGGGTTTGAGTTCGTTTGGTTGCCGCATTTGAAATAATAGTAATTAAAAAAATAAATTTTGAGCAAAGTCTAGTTTAGATATAGAAGTAAATTTTTATATTGTATTTGAAACTTTTATAATGTGCTTTAAATTATGCAGATGCTATATCTAATATTTTATGCAAATAATGATAATTATTTTCTTCTTAATTATTAGGATTATAGACGTTTTTCTTTATGAGAAAATAGTTGCTTTTGTTTTTTAAGTAATGCTATATAAGTATATTTTTATTTTAATTATTATATCTTGGTTCCTGTCTACGTATGAAGACGAAAGTAAATGAACATTAATTAAATTAATGAAATACTAGGTATTTCAATACAATGTTGACAATAAAATTTAATACCGATGATAGATTCTAAGCAAAAATTTAAACACTGTTATAAATTAATGAATAATTAAATATAGATATGTATGTGTATATTTATGGTGTAAAATAATATATAGCGTGACAGTGATATAAAATAATTTTTTAAAGAGGTAGTATAACAGATAGAAAATCAAAATTACTTTAATATTTTAATACTCCTGGCTTCGAGCCCAGTCTGTTTAACCCTTTGCACTCGGAATAATGTTCGCCGAAGATTTGGATGGTCGTGTTCTCTTTTATATATCTTAGTAATTTTACTATATCTTGATTTGATTTCTTCTACCATTTCCAGAGAAAACCTCAGAGAAACATACATTTCTCAAAAAGTTGTGTTGGAGTAAGTTATTATTCGATTTTTTATTATTATTCTTAATCACTAATAAACTTTAATGTCCCCTGAGAGGTGACAGCCGAGTGCAAAGGGTTAATTTCAATCATTCACTTTTATTTTAACAAATAATTGATGAAAGTTGTTAAAAATATTTTTAAAAGCATCTTACGAATATAATATCGATGTAATAAAAATATAATGACGCTTAACGTAATTATCGTCAAATATTGAATACAAAACTATAATAAAAGCAAAAACAAATATGATTTTATCAAGTCAAAGAATTATCCAAAACAATTAGAACTTAAAATCTATCATTCTTTAAATAAATCACTTTCTAAAATTTTCTTTATTTGCAAACTAATTTTCCACTGAATACAAAGTATAGAATAGTTAATACTAATATAAAGTACAAACCTACAATAAGAATAAAAATAAATGTGATTTTATCGAGTAAAAGAAGTATCCAAAACAATTAGAACATAAGATTAATATAAATCACATTCTAGAATTTTCCCTAATTTTAAAGTAATTTTCCACTTAATACAGACATCAAATAATTAATATAAAATAAATATATAATAAACAATAAAATACAAAATATAAAATTATAATAAAATTAAAAATCTGTTATTCTATCAAACAAAACAATTCCACAAAATTTCTCAATACTCAAAAACCAACATCAAAATACGATATAAAATTACACTAAAATTACAATAATAATAAAAAATCACCTATTCTACAAAGTGCAAATATTGCGAAAAATAATTATATTACAAATTTTGGGTAAAACTAAGCAATCCTCGCATGAATTATTTTCCACGATTTCCTCTCATCGCGCTCAAACAAGTATATTCATACACACCGCGAGTGAACGACGCGATTCCCATAATTTTCCCACGTGTAACATTCTATCATCGTTACCGGAATAATAGTCGTCGCCGTTAAGACGATTCGCACTCGGGGAACGATCGGGTAATGAATAATAGGAACAGGATGTAACAGAAGCGGCGAAAAGGTTACGCATTCCCAGTAGAAACCAACTCGTGGCCCAGCCGAGGAGTCGACCCACGAGCGAAAGTATTGTCGCCGGTGGTTTTTCGCGGCTAACGCGTACACGTGCACCGTAAAGCAGCTTAAGGATCGTTAAGACGGCACCGTGTGGGCTAGTTCTCGCACAGGATGCCCACACGATGAGCACAATGTACAATGGCAGGGTAGGGCTCGGTTGCATCGCCGGTTACAGCCTGCGATCCAGGTATATTTAGCCCGCGCGCATCGTAATGACGCGTAGGTGTAACTCATTCATAAAACATAACCCGTGTGGCGCCGCTCGAGCCAGGGAAAAAGAGAGAGATCCCTCGGCGCTGCTCCTGTTCGGGAAATTAAGATGATCCGGCAACTTGCTCTCCGAGACGCGACACGTTAACGGATATATCGTAATTCTACTCGGTTGCATCTCCTAGTTCTATGTACAATTGTGTTTTCAAGATTTAGGATCTAAGGGAAAGAAATTATTACAGACGCAGTATTCTGAAGTATTAGGTCCCATATTTTATTTATTTATTTGTACCGCTATTTGCGTATTTCTCAAAGTCTGCATCTCCTAGCTCTATGTACAATTGTGTTTTCAAGATTTAGGATCTAAGGGAAAGAAATTATTACAGACGCAGTATTCTGAAGTATTAGGTCCCATATTTTATTTATTTATTTGTACCGCTATTTGCGTATTTCTCAAAGTCTGCATCTCCTAGCTCTATGTACAATTGTGTTTTCAAGATTTAGGATCTAAGGGAAAGAAATTATTACAGACGCAGTATTCTGAAGTATTAGGTCCCATATTTTATTTATTTATTTGTACTACTATTTGCGTATTTCTCAAAGTCTGCATCTCCTAGCTCTATGTACAATTGTGTTTTCAAGATTTAGGATCTAAGGGAAAGAAATTATTACAGACGCAGAATTCTGAAGTATTAGGTCCCATATTTTATTTATTTATTTGTACCGCTATTTGCGTATTTCTCAAAGTCTGCATCTCCTAGCTCTATGTACAATTGTGTTTTCAAGATTTAAGATTTAAGGGAAAGAAATTATTACAGACGCAGTATTCTGAAGTATTAGGTCCCATATTTTATTTATTTATTTGTACCGCTATTTGCGTATTTCTCAAAGTCTGTATCTCCTAGCTCTATGTACAATTGTGTTTTCAAAATTTGGGATCTAAGGGAAAGAAATTATTACAGACCCAGAATTCTGAAGTATTAGGTCCCATATTTTATTTATTTATTTGTACCGCTATTTGCGTATTTCTCAAAGTCTGCATCTCCTAGCTCTATATACAAATGTGTTTTCAAGATTTAGGATTTAAGGGAAAGAAATTATTACAGACGCAGTATTCTGAAGTATTAGGTCCCATATTTCTTATTTATTTATTTGTACCGCTATTTGCGTATTTCTCAAAGTCTGCATCTCCTAGCTCTATGTACAATTGTGTTTTCAAAATTTGGGATCTAATGGAAAGAAATTATTACAGACGCAGAATTCTGAAGTATTAGGTCCCATATTTTATTTATTTATTTGTACCTATTGTATTTAGGTCTCCTATCCCATATGTTCGTTCCGCGGTGCTATTTGCGTATTTCTCAAAGTCTCCTCTTTCGTTAAAATTTTCGTTATCACTTTCGTAGGAAAAATATTACTTATTTAAAATATTTAATATAATATTTATAATAATTTTGAATATTATTTGTTGTTTGAAGCATTGGAAGAAACGTCCTTTTACAACCGATATCAATCATTCTTGTCATGAACAAGGATGTTTTAGATAGGTCATTTTATAAGTTTATTTTGCGGCGCTATTTACATTTTTCATCACATTTTATAAACTATATCGATGATTACTGTCTTTACCAACCAGGTGGGAAGAAGTCGTAAAAACAAAAGGGCGACTACATTTTTTTTTTAATATTTAAAGGTTTGTTCTACATATAATTTGATATAGTAAAGAAAAATTCGGTACAGACTTATGGGGTGGCTTAATAGTTGAATTAATACTAACGAGAAATGTTTGTTTTTTTGAAAAACGAGAACTATTACAAGAGTTATAGAAAACAATCTATTACAAGCAGATATATAGAAGTAATAGTAGTAAAAATGTTTGCTTCGTTGATAAATTAAGGTGATTAAGTAACTGGTGTTTTGATAGACAAGATGTTAAGGGATATATCGTAATTCTGCTCAGTTGGATTTCCTAGCTCTGTCGACAATTGGGTTTTCAAGATTTATTGACCTTGAAAAGAGTAAATAAATTA
>NW_027471642.1:0-22474 GCF_051020765.1 Lasioglossum baleicum
ATGGGCAGCGATCTAAAGCGGTTCGACTGTCAGCTTTAATGTTCATACCGTGACTTAAGGTGTCCATTGCCAATACCGTACAGGGAACTTACCCCCGGAGTACCTGGTTTGACTATCGGAATCCCTGGATAAGTGACGCTATTATCTTGTCCGTTCGATGTTCATGGAATGTAGGTATCGTTCTCGAACTGCTTGACCCTCGATCTTCTAATTAACGTATGAAATTAAGTGTACGGTCTCTAAAATTCTCGATAAAGCGGGCTTGGTTCACGGAAAGTAAGGTATTCGGTATAACCAATGTCCTTATACAAATTGATAATGTTCTCCGACTCTCTACCTCAATATTCAAACCGTGGATTAAGCTATCCAGTGACAAAACTGCTCGGTGGATTTGCTCCCAGAATACCCGGTTTATCTTTCGGATTCACAGGACAGGTGTAGCCTGTGATTCGTGAGTTCGACCCTCGAAAGTGTGATCACGTTCTCGAGTGATTTGAATACCGTTCCTTTCAATTCATACATGAAATTTAGGTCTCTGTCACTAAAATGCATACTAATTTGCTTCTCCGAACAAGAAGTTATTGTCTCGATACAGCGGGATAGCTTCACGAAGGTAAGGCCTTTTGTGAAGGGTTTGTCACTGTACCCATACCAAACGTCCTACAACGGTTTGAATTTATACATTATCATTTATACCGTAAAATAAGGTGAATAAGGTAAATAGCGGACAGCGGACGAACACCCAGAATACCTGGATTTTCTATCGCAGTCACAGGATAGGTGACGCTATTGACTTTGCCGTTCGAGTCTCAAAGTATGTGGCGACGTTCTCGAAAGGATTGACAGTCGATTTTTCTATTCATCCAAGAATATAGGGCTTCCGTTTGCTAACATGTCTACTAATCGGTATGCCAGAACACTAAGCAAAACACTAGGTGCAACTGGTTAGGTTCTCGGAATGAGAGGTAACTCGTAAAAAGGCTGACTTCATACCAATTTCAAATGTTCCCCGACGGTAAGACTCTGTACTTTAATGTTCATACCGCGAGAAATTGTTTCTATTGCCAAAACTGTTCATTGACTTGACTCGCGGAATACCTTGTTTGATTACCGAAATAACAGGGTAGGTGAAGCTGCTGACATAGCCGTTTCTCCCGTAAGGAAGGTGGGAACGTTCTCGAAATGTTTAACTCACGATAATGCCATTCAAACATGAAAATATGGTTTTCGTCTGCTAAAATGTGTACTAATTTGTTTCCGTGAGCACTAAGCAGGCCACTCGCTACAGCGGGTTAGGTTCTTGGAAGGTGAGGCATTCGACGAAAAGAACTACTTTATACCCATTCGTAATGTTGTCCGACGGTTTGGCCGTCAACCTTCATATTCGTGTCGCGAATTCAGATGTCAATAGCCAATACTGTTTAGTGGATTTAATCCATAAATACCTGGTATGAATCTCAATATGACAGGATAGGTGAAGGTACTGACTTAGCCCCTCGTCTCGGAGAGAAGGTGGCAACGTTCACGAGCCGTTTGGTACTCGATCTTTTAATTCAAACATGAAGTTCAGGTGCCCGTCATTGAAATGAATACTAACTTCATTCTCTGAACACGAGGCTATACTCTCGACGAGGAAGGTGCGGATCGCGGAAGGTAAGACCTTCGGTAAGAAGTTTGAATCTAAACCAATACTTATCGTTCTACAACGATTTGACTGTGTACTTTAATATTTATGCCGTGAAGCAGGGATACTAATGCCAATATTGTAGAGCAGATTTACTCCTCGGATACCACATTTGACGATCGGAAATCATAGGATAGGTGAAGCTGCTGACGTAGAGGTTCGATTATCAAAGGAGGTGCCAAAGTAGGCAAACGGATTGACTCCCGATCTTCTATTTCACATATGAAGTTAAGGTGCCCTTCATTAAAATCTGTTGTAACTTTATCCACTATACACGATGTTATACTATCGATACAGGGGGTTAGCATCTCGGAAGGTAAGGCCTTCTGGAAAAGTTTGACTCTATATGAATAGGTAACGATCTACAACGGTATGACGGTCTGCTTTAATATTCATACCGTATATTAATTTGTCTATTGCTAACGCTGTTCAGCAGATTTCCTCCAGGAATACCCGGTTGGACTATCGGAAACACAGGACAGGTGGAGCTATTAATATGGACGTTTGTCTCTTACAGATGGTGGTAACGTTCTTAAGCGGATAGACCCTCGATTTTCATATTCATACACGCAATTAAGGTGCCCGTCACTCAAACATGTACTAATTTGTATCTCTGAACTAGTAGTTATGCTATCAATACAGCAGGTTAGGTTCTCGAAAAATAAATGCCCTCGGTGGAAAGCTTCACTCTCTACGTATTGGTACACTTCTTCTACGGTTTGAATCTGTACGTTTCCAATACTAATGCGAATGCTGTTCAGCGGAATTACACCCGGAATACTTGATTTGACTTTCGAAATCACAGGATGGGTGAAGCTATTGGCATAGCTGTTCGTCTCTAAAATAACGTGCTAACGTTCTCAAAAGGTCTGACGTTCGACCTTCTAATGCACACATGAAGTTGAGGTGCCCGTCACAGAAATGGAGACTCATTTCTGTATCTGAACACGAACTGTAATATACTGTTACGATATTTTCGATTCTTTTAAAAATTTCAAGATTCTAATTTCAAAAATTAAATCGTACATGAATAGTGCCTTTGGAATTAGTTGAGTATATGTTTGTGACAATATTTTGTTATATTACCTGTTACATTATATGATTGTCTCCATATGTACCTTCGCTGCCGGCACGATACCACTGTAGTCGTCTTGTGGTTGCGTTCGGTAGATGGGAACGACACTATATGATGGTCGTCGGATATTACTATTGCCTTGATATTGTACCGTATGCATCTTTTCCCAGTTTCCTGTTTATTTATGCATACTGTAATTTAATATTATGATATTTTCGATATATTAGAAAATTCTAAATTTTTATCTTAAAAAATTATATTTCTTTCTAAATGTTTCTTTTGAATAAGTTGAGTTTACGTTTATTCCAGTATTTTGTTAAGGTTGTTGTTATTTTTAATATTGTCTGTATACGTACCACCAAGCCGGAGCAAGACGACTATCGAGGTCTTGTAGTTGTACACGGCAGATCGAAGCGGCATTACTGTATGGTTTCAGTTAATTCCTTATCCGTGATTTTGTACCATATGCATCCTGTCCCAGTTTTCTATTTATTTATAGATACTGTAACTTTCTGTTGTTATATTTTCGTTTTTCTTCGAAATTTTCAAATTTTATGTAAGAAAATTATATTTCTTAGTAAAAGTGCCTTTGAAATTAGTTGAACGTACGCGTTTATGACATTATCTTGTTAAAAATATTGTTATTTGGTATGATTGTCTGTATAAGTACCTACGCTGACGGAGCTACACGACTGGCCGGGGCATGTAGTTGCGTGCTGTAGATGGAGGCAGCATATTGTGTGGTCATTGTTAATTACTTCAACAATAAGATTGTTCTGTACACATTCTTCCGCAGTTTTCTATTTATTTCTACACACTGCATTTTACTCGTCTGATATTTCCGATTTTCTTCAAAATATTCAATTGTTAATATAAAAAATTGTATTACCCAGTAAATGTGTCTTGGGAATTATATGAGTGTACGTTTATGGCAACATTTTGCTAACCTTATTGTTGTTTGATATGATTGCCTGCATGCATCTTACTTACGCATCCGGTGCGACAAGACAAGAGTGGACTTGCCGTTGTGTTTGGCAGATCGGAGGGACAATAATGGCTGGTCTTCGATAATTTCCTTAATCATGGTATCGTAACGTACGCATTTTGTTCGCTTTTCTGTTTAGTACTACATACCGTTATTTACTGCATTGATATTTTCGATTTCTCACAAAATTCCAATTGGTAATTTTAAATATTGTGTTTCTTAGTAAAACTGTCTTTGGAATTAGTTAAGTGTACGTTTATGACATTATTTTGTTAAACTGACAGTTGTCTTATACGATTGTATGTATTCTTACGTACGCTTCCTGTGCGACAAGACTGGAGTGGTCTTGCAGTTGCGAAAACCAGATCGGCGCGGTATACTGGAAGGCCCCGTTTATTTCGTTAAACTTGTTTATCTACCGCTGTCATTTTCTCCAGTTTTCCATTTTCTTACACATACTGTAATTTACTGTTATGATATTTCCCATTTTTTTTCAAAACTTCAACCTTTTTGTTTTAATAATTGCAATTTTTAGAACAAGTGCCATAGAATTAGTAGAGTGAACGATTATGACAATATTTTGTTAAATTCATGGTTATTTTATAGGATTGTCTCTACGTGTACCTGTTCTGCCGGAATAACGCGACTGGACTGGTCCTGCAGTTTCGTATGGCCGATCGGGTCGACATTACTGAATGATCTTCGTTAATTTCATTAACCTTGATATTGTACCGTATGCATTTTTACCCAGTCATCCATTTAATTATGCATACATTAATTTAGTGTATGATATTTTCGATTTCTACCAAAATTTTCAATCTTTGGCATAAGAAATTGTATTGATTAGCAGAGGTGTCTACGGAATTAATTGTGTGTACGCTTATAACAATATTATGTTAAATTCTTTGTTCTTTTGAATGATTGTTGGTATACGTACCTACGCTGCCAGAGAGACACGACTAGTGAAGTCTTGTAGTTTCATGCGACAGATCGGTGGGGAGTACAAGATGATCTTTGTTAATTTCTTTGTCCTTAATATTGTACCGTATGCATTCTCACGCAGCATTCTTTTTATATTAACATGCTGTAATTTACAGTTATGATATATTCGACGCTTTTTAGAATTTCGTAATCCTTGTTTAAAAAAATTGTATTTCTTAATAAAAGTGCCTTTGGAATTAGTTGTGTGCACGTTTATGATCACATCTTGAATAATTTGTTGTTACATTGTGTGAATGTTTCTATATGTACCTACGCTGCCGGAGAGACAGAACTGGATTCGTCTTGTTGTGGCGTTCGCTAGGTCGGAGCGACAACTGCTGTATGGCCTACGTTAATTTCTTTAACCTTGATATATTACCGTATGCATTCCTTCGCATTCTTCCATTTATTTATATAAACTGTAATTTACTGGTTCAATACTCACGGATTTTTTTCAAAATACCCAATTTATAATATCAATCATTGTACATTTTATGAAAAGTGTCTTCGGAATTAGTTGAGTATACGTTTATGACATTAGTATTCTATATTTGTTGTTATTTTAAACGATTGTGCGGGTGAGCACCTACGCTTCCGGAGCGATACGGGTGGAGATATCTTGCAGCTGTGTTCAGAATATCGGAGCGATAGTGCTGTATGGTCTTTGATGACTTCTTTGACCTTGATATTGTACCGTGTGCATTATTTTTCTGTATTCTGTTTATGTCGTCATACAGTAATTTGCTGTTATGATATCTCCAGTTCTTTCAAAACGTTCAATTTTTGGGTTACAAAATTGTATTTATCAGTATAAGGTCTTTGGAATTAGTTGAGTGTACGTTTATGCCAATATTATGACGAAACTTATCTCTATTTTACATAATTTTCTTTATACGAACATACGCATCCGGGGCGACACGCCTGTTATGGCCTTGGAGTTGCGTTCGTCATATCGGACCGACACTACGGCATTATCTTCGTTAATTTCTCTAACCTTGATATTGTGCCGAATGCATTCTTTCGGTATTCAATATTTATTTCTACATTGTGCAGTCTACTGTTATGATATTTCCGATTTTATTCAAATCCTTCAATTTTTTGTTTCAGAAAATGAATTTTTCAGGAGAAGTGAAAATATCATAGCAGTAACTTACAGTATGTACAAAAAATGAAAAACTGGGAAAAAATTCATACTGTACAATATGAAGCTTAAAAGCAATATCGAAGACCATCCAGTAGTCTCGCTCCGTTCTATCGTACGCAACTACAAGACCTCGCTAGTCGTCTCTCGCATACAGCGTAGGTACATTCACAGACAATCATACAAAATTAATATTAGATGAACAAAATAATGTCATACGGGTGCACTGTACTAATTCCAAAGTCACTTTTCCTAAGATGTACATTTTTCTAAGATAAGGATTAAAAATTTTGACGAAAAATCGAAAATATCATGTCAGTAAATTACAGAATGCATAAATAAGTGGCAAACTGGAAAAAAATTCATACGATACAAAATCAAGGTTATAGAAATAATCGGAGACCATTCAGTAGTGCCGATCCGTTCTGCCGTACCCAACTACAATACCTCGCTAGTCGTGTTGTACCGATATCGTATGTACGTATACAGATAATCACATAAAATATAAATGAGTCTAACAAAATACCGTCATATACGTAAGCACAACTAATTCCAAAGGTTCTTTTGCCAAGGAAAATAATTTTTTTATATTAATGATTGATAATTAAAAAATTTTAAAAATCGGAAATGTCGTAACACTAAATAACATTATTTATAAATAGGTAGAAAACTACGAAAGAATACAAGCGGTATAAAATAATGGCTATAGAAGTTATCGAAGACCATCCAGTAGTGCCGCTTCCATCTACGGTACGAAATTACAAGATCTCGTCAGTCGTGTTGCTCCGACAGCGAAGGTACCTATAGAAACAGTCACATAAAGTACCAATAAGTTTAAAAAATTATCGACATGTACGTAAACTCAACTAATTCCAAAGGCACGTTTCATGTACGATACATTTTCAGAAATTAAAACTTGATATTTTGAAGAAAATCTAAATTATCATAAAAGTATATTACAGTATGTACACATCATCAGAAAACAGAGAAAGAATGCAAACAGTACAATATCAAGGTCAATGAAATTAACAAAGACCTAACGGCACTGTCGCTCCGATCTAGCGAACTACAACTACAAAACCAATCCAGCCATGCCGTACCGGACTCGTAAGTAAGCATATAGACAATCATATAATGAAACAACAAGCTTGACAGAAAATTGTCATATATGTACACTCAACTATTTCCAAAGACACGGTTACCAAGAATTACAAATCTCTAAACAAAAATTTATAATTATGACAAATCGAACATACCATAACACTGAATTACAGCATATGAAATTTAATACATGACTATGAAAAAATTGTTATTGTACAATATTAAGGTTAAAATTATATACCAAGAACATACAGCAGTGTCGCACCGATCTAGCGAACGCTACTACAAGACCGTAGCAGTCGTGCCGCACCGGAAAAGCTGATACGTATAGAGGCAATCCTATAAAATACACAAGAACTTAACAGAATATTGTCATAAATGTAAACACAACTAATTCCAATGACACTTTTGCTAAGAAATATAATTTTTAAAAATTAAGATTTATAATTTCGGAGAAAATACAAAATTTCATGTCAGCAAACTACAGAACGCATATACAAATGGGAAATGTGAGAAAAATGGATAGGGTTCATAACCATTGTTGCACGAATAAACGAAGACCATCCATTATGCCGCTCCGATCAGCCGCACCCAACTACAAAGCCATTACAGCTGTGTCGTTCCGGAAGCGTAGGTGCGCATTCAGGCATCTGTATAAAGCAACAGTAAGTATAGCAAAATATTATCATAATCGCACACTTAACTAATTCCAAAGATTCGATTAATAAGTAATACAATTCTTTAAAATAAAAATTGGAATCATCAGAGGAAATTCTAGGAAAACTATGACCATACAGTATGCCGCTCCGATCTCCTAAATGCAAATACAAGACCTCTCCAGCCGTGACTCCGCGGAAGCGTAGATCCGCATACACACAACCGTATAAAATATAACAGGATTAACAAAATACTGTCACTAACGTAACCTCAACTATATCCAAAGACACTTTTACTATGAAATGTATAAATAAATGGAAGACTGGGAAGAAATGCATGCGGTTCTGTATCAAGGTTAGATAAGTTATCGACGATCATGCAGTAGTGTCGCTCCGATCTACCGAACGCAGCTACGAGGCCTCTCCAGTTGTGTCGCACAGGAAGCGTAGGTACCTACAAAATCAACCATATAAAATAACAATAAGATTATCAATATAACGCTATAAACGTACTCTCAACTAATTCCAAGGACACTACTCCAAGGAAATACAATCTTTCAAATTGAACATTGATAATTACGTAAAAAATAGGAAATATCATAAGAGTTAATTACAGTATGTATAAGTAAATGGAAAACTGGAAAAAGATGCGTGCGGTAATATATCAAGGTTGGAGAAATTAACGTGGACCATGGAGTAGAGTCGCCCTGACCAGCCGTACGTAGCTACAAACAAGAACTCGCCAGACGTGTTGAAGGATAAAGTCGAAGGATAAAGGAATCAATGGAGACCATCCTGTAGTGTCTCCCGTCCTGCCGTACGCAAATACAAGACAGCGCTAGTGGTATCGCTCCGACATCGTAGGAACGCATACAGACTATGATATGAAATGAGAATAAGCTTAACACAATAATGTCATAAATAGCACTCATCTAATTCCGAAGACACTTTTGCTGATAAAATACAATTCCTTACAATATAAAAAGAAATTTTAGATGAAAATCGATAATATCATATCATTAAATTACAGTATGTGTAAAAAAATGGAAAAATTGGGACAAAATGCACACGGCTCAAAATCATCGTTAACGAAGTCAACGAGGACCATCCAGTATACCGCTCCTATATGCCGTACGCAAGTACAGGACCACTGCAGCTGTGTCGCTCCGAAAGCGTAGGTCCGTATACAGACAATCATATAAAATAACAATAAGTTTAACAAAATGATGTCATGAACGTGCGCTGAACCACTTCCAAAGATACTTCTATTCAGAAATAAAATTTCAACTAACAATTCACAACTTCGAAAAAAATTGTAATTACCATATATGTAAATTGCAGTATTAGTATATAAATATAAAAATGCGTAAGAATTGCATGCAGTTCAAAATCATGTCTTAAGAAATTAACGGTCATCATACAGTAGTGTTGCTCGATCTGCCGTACCATCATTCACTGTTCGTTGTAGAACTTTAGCCATTCGAATACAGTGTAACTTATTACCGTAGGCCATTCCTTCCGAGTAGCTATCCCGCTGTATTGAGGGTATAACTTCGTGTTCCGAGAAGCAAATTAGTAGACATTTTAGTGATGGGCACCTTCATTTCGTGTATGGATTAGATGATCGGGAATTAGACTGATCATGAACATTACCGCCCCATTTGAGACTCGAACGACCAAGTGAATAACTTCACCTATCCCGTGATTCCGAGAGTCATCCCAGAAAAACCGAGAAGTAAGTCCGCTAAACAGTATTCGGAGTAGAAACCTTAATTCGCAATTAGAATATTAACATAGAGCGTCAAACTGTTTGAGAGCGTAACCAATTGGTATAATGTCAATCGCTTTAGCAACGACCTTACCCTCCGAGAAACTAACCCGCTGCATCGAGAGTATAACTTCGTGATAAGAGTTACAAATTAGTCTACGTTCTAGTGGCGGGCTCCTTAATTTCATGCATGAGTAAGAAGATCGAGCGTCAAAGCGTTGGAGAACGATACCAATTGGTATAGAGTCAAACGCTTCACCGATGGCCTTACCCACCGAGAACCCAGCCCGCTGTATCGAGTGTATAGCAGCGTGTTCAAAGGAACGAATTAGCATACATTTTAGTGAAGGGTCACCTTAATTTCATGTATAAAACAGAAGATCGAGTGTGCGAAAGTTACCATCATCTTTGAAGGTCGAACGGCTAAGTCTATAGCTTCACTTATCCTATGATTCCGAAAGTCAAACCTGGTATTCCGGGAGTAAATACGCTGTACGGTACTGGCAATAAACTCCTTAGTTCACGGTATGAAAAATAACGTACAGCTTCACACCATTGTAGATCGTTAAATATTGGCATGTAGTCCAACTATTTACCGAATGCCTTACCTTCCGAGATCCTATCCCGCTCCTTCAGGAGTGTATCTTCGTGATCAGAGAAACAAATTAGTTCACACTTTCGTGTCAGGCACCCGAATATCAGATATGAGATTGAAGTTCGAGGGACATACCGTTTGAGAACGTTGCCACCTTCTTTGTCGGCCGATGGGCAAAGTCACTAGCTTCTCCTATCCTGTCATTACGAGAGTCAAGCCTGGTATTCCAGCAGTAAATCCGCTGCATATTATTGGCAATAGAAGCGATAATTCACGATATGGGTATTAAAGTGCAGAGCCAAACTGTTTGAAAACGTTATGCATTGGTATAAAGTCATATTCCTTACCGGATTCCCTACCTTCGGAGGACATGACCAGCTGTATCGTGGGTATAACTTCGTGGTCAGAGCAACAAATTAGTAGATATTTTAGCAGACGGACGGCTTAACTAGGAGATCGATTGTCAATCCGTATGAGAACGGTACCACCTTCTGCGAGACACGACCGGCTAAGTCAATAGATTCACCAATCCTGTGATCCTGAGATTCAAACCAGGTATTCCGAGAGTAAATCCGCCTAACGGTATTGACAATAGACACCTTAATTCTCGGTATGAATATTAAAGTAGAGCGTCAAACCATTTGAAAGCGCTACCGATTGGTATAAAGTGAAACGTTTTACACAATGTCATATCTTCCACAAAACTCACCCGCTACATCGAGAGTATAACTACGTTTTCAGAGAACGAAATTAGTATTTATTTCAGTGACGGGCACCTTAATATCATGTATGAATTGGAAGCTCGAGGGTCAAGCAGTTCGAGAGCGTTACCACCTTATGTAAGAGGCGAAAGGCTGAGTCAATAGCTTCACCTATCCAATGGTTCGGAGATTCAAACGAGGCATTCCGGGAGTAAGTTCGTAGAACGGTGTTAGCAATTGTATTGGCACTGTACATACTCAAACTAATGTGGAAGGTTACCTATTGGTAAGGAGTCAAACTTTATACTAGGAGAAATACTTTCCGCGAACCTCGCTCGCTGTATCGAGAACATCGCTACGCGTTCAGGGAAACAAACTAGTATACATCCTAGTGTCGCGCACCTTAATTTCAGGTATGAATAAGAAGATAAAGTGTCCAAACAGTTCAAGAACGTTTCCACCCTATTTGAGATTCGAAAGTGTATGTCAATTTCTTCACTTATACTGTGATTCGCAGAGTCATACCTGGTGTTCCGGGAGTAAATCCGCTGAAACTTATTAGTAATAGACACATTAATGTACGGCTCGAATATATATATGTACAAAGTAGAAACGTTGTAAAACGTTCCCTATTGCTATATAGTCGAAGATTTTACCGAAGATCTTAGTATCTGAGAAGCTAACCCTCTGTTTCGAGACTATATCTTCTAAATTAGTATACATTTCAGTGACGGGCGCATTATCTTCATATATAAATTAGAAGATTGGTGGTCATTCCGTTTGAGATCGTTACCACCAACTTTGTGTGTCGAACGGATAAGTCCATGGCTCCCCCATCCTGTGATTCCGAGCAACAAACCACGAATTCCTGGAGTATATCCGCTGAATAGTATTGGCAATGGATTCCATAATTTACGGTTTGAATATTAAATTGGAGCGTCAAGCCATTTTAGAACGATACCCATTGCTATAAAGTCCAACTTCTACCGGATACCTTGCCTTCCAGAAATCAAACAGGTTGTAGCGAGTGTCACGCTTAGTACCTCTCGGAATCAAAAGAGTGGACATTTTGAAGAGGCGGATACCTTATTTTCATGCCTGAATAGAATAATGGAGGGACAAACTGTTCGAGAACGATTCCACCATACTTGAGAGGCGAAGGGCCAAGTTGATAACTGCACCTATCCTATGATTCGGATAGTCAAACCATGTATTGCGGGAGTCTACACGCTGTTCACTATTGTCAATTGATACCATAGTTCACGGTGGGAGTAATATAGTACGGAGTCAAATATTTGTAGACCGTTACGTATTGGGATAATGTCAAAAGTTTTACAGAAAAACTTACCCATCGAGAACTTGACCCGATGTACGTAGAGTATTGCTTCGTACTCAGAGATACAAATTAGTATACAGTGCCGTGAAGGGCACCATAATTTCTTGTATGAATAAGAAAATCGAGGATGAAAGCGTTCGAGAACGTTACCACTATCTTCGTGTAATCGCACATATGACACAATAGCTTCACCTATCCTTTGGTTCCGAGAGTCACATTAGGAATAGCAGGAGTGTATCCGCTGAAGAGTATTGGCAATGGACACCTTAATTGACGGTTTCACTATAAAAGTAGAGCGTGAAACTGCTTGCGAGCGTTACCAATTGGTATAAAGTCATACGATTTTCCGAAGGCCTTAGCTTCCAAGAACCAAACAAGCTGTGGCGAGTGTTATGCTTATTGCACACGGAAACAATCTAGTAGACATTTTTGCAGACGGAAACCATATTTTCATTTATGAATAAAATCATCAAGAGTCAAATAATTCCAGCTCGATCCCACCTTCTTGACAAGAAGAACGGCAAAGTGTATAGCTTCACCTATCCTGTGATTCGGAGAGTCGAACCGGGTATTCCGGGAGTAAATCCACTTAACTGTGTAGGCAACAGTATTGGCAATGTACAGAGTCAAACCGTTGTACAAGGTAACCTATTGGTAGAGAGTCAAACATTACACAGAGAGCATAACTTTTCGCGAACCTTACCCGCTGTATCGAGAGTATAACTAAGTAATCAGGAGAGGAATGAATATATTATAGTGACTGGCACCTTATTTGCATGTACGAATAAGAGAATCCAGGGCCAAATCGTTCGAGAACGTTACCACCTTGATTGAGACTCGAACAGCTATGATAATAGGCTCACCTATTCTGTGTTTCCGTGAGTAAAACGAGGTATTCCGGGAGTAACTCCGCTGCGCAGTATTGGCAATAGACAGCTTAGTTCACGGTTTGAATATTGAAGTAGGCAGTCAAGCCGTTGCAGAATATTACCTATTCGTGTGGGGTTAAACTTCTTACAGAATGCCTCTCCCTCGGAAAAGCTGACTAGCTGTATCGAGAGTATAGCTCCGAGTTCAGAGGAACGAACTAGTAAACTTTCTAGTGACGAGCATGTTAATTTCGTTCATGAATTAAAAGATCGAGGGTGCAACCGCTTTAGAATGTTACCACCATCTGCGAGAGACGAACGCCTAAGTCAATAGCTCCACCAATCATATTTTTCGGGGAGTCAAGTCAGGTAAACCGGGCGAAAGTACGCTGAAGAGTTTTGGCAGTAGACACCTTAAACCACGGATTCAATATTAGAATAAAGCGTCAAACCGTTTGAGAATGTTATCAAATACTACAAACTCACACGATTTACCTAAGACCTTGCCCTCCGCAAACCTAACCCGCTCTATCGAGGGAATAACTTCGTGTTCAGAGAAAGAAATTTGTATTCATTTCAGTGACGGGCTCCTTAACGTCATGTAGGAATTATAAGATCGCGGTGAAACAGTTCGAGACCGTTGGCACCTCCTATGATATTTGAACAGCTAAGTCAATAGCTTCCCCACCCATGTGATTCTGAGATTCAAACCATGAATCACGGGAGTAAATTCGCTGAACGGTATTGGAAATATACACCATACTCCGCGGTTTGAATATTAAATAGAGCGTCACTCCATGTGAGGACGATATAGTTGCTATAAAGTCAAACGTATCACCTGATGCCTTACCGTCCGCGAACCTTACTTGCTTCCCTGAGAGGATAACTTCGTGTTCGGAGGATCATATTGGTAAAAATTTTAGTGATGGAGACCGTAATTTCTTTATAAATAAGAGGATCGAGGGTCAAAACGTTCGCGAAAGTTACCACCTTATTTGAGATTCGACCGTCTAAGTCAAAAGCTTGACACATCCTGTGATTCGGAGAGTCAGACCATGTATTACGCGAGTAAGTCCTCTGAAGAGTATTGGCAATAAACACCTTAATTAGCGGTTTGAATATTAAAGCAGACAATCAAACAGTTATAATACGATACCTTTTGCTATAGATTCTAACACTTCGTAGTACATATCCCTCTGTAGCGAGTGTCATGCGTAGTGCTCACGGAAACAAATGAGTAGAGATTACAGCAGAAGCATACCTTATTTTGACATATGTATTAGAAGATCGAGTGTCAAACCGTTCGAGAACGTTCCCACCTTCTTTGGGAGTGGAACGGCTAATTCAATAGCTTCTCCTAACCCATGATTCCGATAGTCAAATCAGGTATTCCGAAAGTAATTGCGGCGTTCAGAACTGTCAAAGGACATCTGAGTTCACGGCATGAATTCTAAGGTAGACAGTTAAACCGTCAGTGACCATTGGAGGTTGGTAAAATGTCAATCTTTTTTCAGATTACCTTTCCTTCCATGAGTATAACCGACTGCAAGGAGTGTCTAGCTCTGTGTTCAGAGCAACAAATTGGTATTCATGTTGGTGACAAGCACCTTAATTTCATGTATGAATAAGAAGATAGAGGGTCAAACCGTTCGAGAACGTTACTACCTTCTATGAGGTGTGAACGCCTAAGTCAATAGTTTGTGCTATCCAGTGATTCCGAAAGTTAAACCAGGTATTCGTGGAGTATGTCTGCTCATCAGTATTGAAAATGGACACCTTAAATCACGGTTTGAAATTAAGGTAGTTCGTCAAACCGTTTGAGACCGGTACGAATTGCTACAAACACAAACATTTGACTGAAGGCCTTACATTCCGTGGACCTGACCCGATGCATCGAGAGTATAACTCCTTGTTCAGAAATAGAAATTAGTATTGATTTCAGTGACGGCGACCTTATCCTCGTGTATGCATTGGAAGATCGAGGGTAAAACCTTTCGAGAACGTTAGCAAGTTCTGTGAATTTCGAAAGGCCAAATCAGTAGCTTCAGCTATTTTGGGGCTTGCGGGAGCCAAACCAGGTATTCCGAGAGTACATCCTATGAAGACTATTGCCAACTGACACCTTCAGCTACGGTTTAAACATTGAGCTACTGCGACAATGTCCCGAACAACATTATCAATTAATATAAAGTAATTCTTTTTCCCCAATACCGTACCTTCCGAGAATCTGTCCCGCTACAGCGAATATCTAGCCGAATGTTCACGGCAACAAATGAGTAGACGGTTCAGCGGACGGACACCTTTGTTTCACGTATGAATTAGGAAATAGAAGGCCTTACATTCCGGCAATAGAAACATTAAATTATGGCATGAATATTAAAGTAGAGAATCAAATCGTTTGAAGGCCATTATACCAATTGGTGTAATGTCATATCCTTTATCGCAAGCCATGCGAGCTGTATCGTGGGAATATCTTTGTGTTCAGAGAATCAAATTAGTAAACATTTTAATAACAGGACATTAATTTCACTATGAGTAAGAAGATCGAGGGTTAAACAGTTCGAGAAAGTTACGAACTTCTTTGATATTCGAACACGTAAGTCCATAGCATCATACATCCTGTGATTCCAAAAGTCAAACGAGATGTCCCGAGTGTCAATGCGCTGTACAGTACTGGCAATAGAAACCTTAATTCCCGTTTTGAATATTAAAATAGATCGCCAAACCGTTCGGGAGCGTTACCAATTGCTATAAAGTCAAACGTATTATCGTAGGACTTACATACCGCGAACCTCAAAGGCTGCATCGTGAGTATAAGTTCGTTTTCACAGAAAGTAATTAGTATTCGTTTCAATGACGGGCCCCTTATGTTCACGTATGAATCAGACGATCGATGGCGAGAACATTCTAGAACGTTACCACCTTCTTCGAGAGTCGAGCGGCTAAGACTATAGCTTCGCCCATACAGTGATTCCGAAGGTCAAAGCTGGTATTCCTGTAGTAAATCAGGTCACCGGTGTTTGCATTAGACGCCTTAATTCACGGATTGAATATTACTGTGAGGCGACAAACCGCATGGGAGAGTTTCCAGTTAGTATAAAGTCAAACGCTTTATTGATGACCTTACGGTGCGATAGCATAACGCGCTGTATCGAAAGTATTGCATGAAGTTCAGTGGATCAAATGTGTATACATTGTGGTGCCGGGCATCTTAGTTTCATGAATGAAATAGGAGATCAATAGTCAAACCGCTCCAGAACGTTGTCACCTTCCATGAGAACCGAACTGCTAAGTCAAGAGCTGCAACTATCCCGTGATTCAGAGAGCCAAATCAGTTATTCCGGGAGTGAATCCGCTGTTCACTATTGGCAATGGGCATCATCATTCAGGGTATGAATATTAAATTAGAAGGTCAATCCGTCGGAGAACATTACCAATTCCAATAGTGTCATTATTTTTACCGAATACGTTACGATCCTAGGACATAACGCTCTTTAGCGAGTGTCACGCTTAGTGCTTACGGTAACATATTAGTAGACATTGCAGCAGAGGCATACATTACCTTGCAATATGAATTAGAAGATCTATTGTCAAACAGTTCGATACCGTTACCACCTTCTTTGAGAGTCGAACGGTGGAGTGAATAGCTTCACCTATAATTGTGATTCCGCGAGTCAAGAATAGAATGCCTGAAGTAAATCCGCTGATCAGTATTGGCAATAGACACCTTCATTCTGGTTATGAATATCAATGTAGAGCGTCAAACCGTTTGAGAGCGTTACCATTGGTATACAGTCAAACGTAAAATTGAAGACACTACACTGCGAGAGCCTAACACGGCATATCGAGGGTATGTCATCGTGATCACAGGAAAGAGTTTGTAAACATTTTAGAGACGGGCACCTCAATTTCATGAATGAATTCGATGTTCGTGTGTCAAACCGATCGAGCGCGTTACCAAACTCTTTGAAAGCCGAACGGATAAGTCAATTGCCCACCTATCCTGTGATTCCTTGAGTCAAACCACGTATACCTGGAGTGAATGTGCCGAAGTGTGTCGGCAAATGTCACCTTAATTCGTGGATTGAATATTAATGCAGACCCTCAGACCGGTGTATATCGCTGCCAATTGCTAAAAAGTCAATCGTTTCATCGAAGACCTTATCCCCGGAGCAAATAACCGGCTGTCTGAAAAGTATAACTTCGTGTTCAGAGAAGGAAGTTAGTCTTCATTTTAGTGACGGACACCTTAACTTCATGTATGAATTAGAAGATTGTCCGTCAAACCTTTCGAGAGCGTTACCACATTCTGTGAGAGACGAACGTCTAAGTCAGTAGCGTCACCTATCCCATGATTCCGAGAGTCAACCCAGCTATACCGGGAGCATATCCACTGATAGTTATTGGCAATTGGCACCGTAATGCCGTGTATGAGTATCAAAGTACTGAGTCAAACCGTTCATGAACGTTACATATTGGTAAAGAGTCAAACATTTTGCCGACGGTCCTACATTCCGATAAACTATCCCACTGTATCGAGAACTTTGTGTCCAGAGAAGCAAATTAGTAAAGATTTTAGTGACGTGCTCCATAATATCATGTTTGAATTATAAAATCGAGGGCCAAACCAATCGGGAACGTTACCACCCTCTATTGGAGTGGTATAGCTACGTCAGTAGCTTCAGAATTGCTGGGATTCCGAGGGACAAATCAGGTATTCCGGGAGTAATTCCGCTGATCAGTATTCGTAACAGTGACCTTCATTCACGGTTTGAATATCAAATTAGACCGTCAAACCGTTGCGGAAAGTTTCCTACTGGTATAGAGTCAAACACTTTACCGATAGCACTACCTTCGGAGAAGTGAACTCGCCGTCTCGAGAGTATAACATCGTGATCAGAGAAAGAAATTAGCAATCAGTTCAGTGACGGACACCTTAATTACATGTATGAATTCGACGATCGAGGGTCAAACCGTTCGAGAAAGTTACCACCTTCCTTTGATAGTCGAGCAGGCAAGTGAAACGCTTGACCAATGCTGTGATTCCGAGAACCAAAGCAGGTATTCTGGGACTAAATCCGCTGAAATGTAACGGCATTAAAATCAGAACCTCGCCGTATGAATATTAAACTACTGAGTCACACTATTGTGTATCGCTATCTATTGGTATATAGTCTAATTTTTCACAGAAGGCCGCACCTTCCGCGTACCTAACAAGCTGTATAAAGAGTCTGACTTCGTGTTCAGAGAAGCAAATTAGAAAACATTCCAGTGACAGGCACCATAATTTCATGTATGAATAAGAAGTACGAAAGTTACACACATCGAGAACGTAACCACCTACTTTGAGAGTTGCACAGCTACGTCAATAGCTTCACCTATCCTGTGGTACCGCATGTCAGACCACGTATAACGGAAGCAAATCACATGCACATTGTGGGCAATAAAAGTGCTTAATCAAGCTGCATGAATATTAAGGTAGAGAGCCAAACCGTCGGTGACCATTTCCAATAGGTATACGGCCAATCTTGTTATGGAAAGCCTTACCAACCGAGACCCCAACCCGCTGTATTGAGAGAATAACATCGTGTTCAGTGGAGCCAATTACAACTCAATTTTAATAAGGGGCACCATAAATTCATGTAAAAATTAGGGGACTGAGAGTCAATTCGTTCGACAACGTTACCACCTTCCGTGAGAGTCGATCGGCTAAGTCAACAGCTGCTCCTATCATCTGATTCAGAGTGTACAACTAGGTTTCCGGGAATCAGTCCGATGAACAGTATTGGCAATAGACACCTTATCCCGCTGTATGAACATTAAAGTAAAGAGTACAACCGTGGGAGGACATTACCAATTCGTTAAAATTCGTTCTTTTTACCGAGTACTTCACGTTCCAAGAACACAACACGCTGTAGCGAGTGTCCTTCTTAATGTTCGCGGAAACATATTAATAGACATTTTAGCAAACGGACTTCACATTTTCGTGTATACGTATTAACACCAAGTGTCAAAGCTTTCGAGAATGTTACCGCCTTCTTTGAGATCCGAATGACTAAGTTATTAGCTTGATATATCTTGTGTTTCCGTGTGTCAAACCAGGTATTCCGAGCGTACATCGAATGAACAGTATTGGCAATCGTGTCCTCAGATTACTGTTTCAATATTATGGTATAGAGTCAAACCGTTTGGTAACGTTACCAATTTGCGTAAAGTCAATCGTTTTACCGGTGGCTTCACTCCATAGCAATAGGCAGCGTTCTACAGCGGTACGACAGTCAGATTTAATGTTCGTACCGTCAATTAAGGTGCCTATTGCCAATACCGTATAGGGCACTTACCCCCGGAGTACTTGGTTTGACTATCGGAATCCCAGGATAAGTGAAGCTATTAACTTGGCCGTTCGACGCTCATGGAATGTAGGTACCGTTCTCGAACTGTTTTACCCTCAATCTTCTAATTAACGTATGAAATTTAGCGTATCGTCTCCAAAATGTAAGCTAATTTGCTTCCTAGTAGACAAAGTTATATTCTCGATGTAGCGGGTTTGGTTCACGGAAGGTAAGATATTCGGTGTAAAGGATGTCTTTATACAAATTGATAATGTTCTACGATGGTTTGACTCACTACCTTAATTTTCAAACCGTGGTATAAGGTATCCAGTTACAAAATTCTTCAGCGGATTTGCTCCCAGAATACGCGGTTTAACTTTCGGATTCACAGGATAGATGTAGCTTGTGATTCAGGAGTTCGGCTCTCGAAAAGGGTGATCATGTTCTCGAGTGATTTGAACACCGACCCTTATAATTCATGCATGAAATTTAGGACTCCGTCACTAAAATGCATACTAATTAGCTTCTCCGAACAAGAAGTCATAGTCTCGGTACAGCGGGATACCTTCTTGAAGGTAAGGCCTTTTGTGAAGCGTTTGACTCTGTATCAGTACCGAACGTCTTACAAAGGTTTGAATTTATACCTTAACATTTATACCGTACAATAGGGCGTATAAGCGAATCTACTCCCCGAATATCTGGATTTTCTATCGGAGTCACAGGATAGGTGAAGCTATTCGCGTAGCGGTTCGTCTCCAACAGGCGGTGGTAACGTTCTCGAAAGGTTTGACGTTCGACCATCTAACGCACACATGCAGTTAAGGTTCCCGTCACTGAAATGGAGACTAATATCTTTATCTGAACACGGACTGTAATATACTGTTATGATATTTCAGATTTTTTCAAAATTTCAAATTTTTAATTTCCGAAATTCTATCGTTCATGAAAAGTGCCTTTGGAATTAGTTGAGCATACGATTGTGACAATATTTTGTTATATTCCATGTTATTTTATATGATTGTCTCCATATGTACCTTCGCTGCCGGCACGACACGACTGGAGATGTCTTGTAGTTGCGTTCCGTAGATCGGAGCGACACTGCTCTATGGTATATGTAAATTTTTTTAAACCTGATATTGTATCACTTGCATTCTTTCGCTATTTTCCACTTATTAGTACATACAGTAATTCACTATCTCGATTCTTTCGATATTTTCAAAATTCCCAATTTGTAATATCAATCATTGTACAATTTATGAATGGTGCCTTTGGAATTTGATGAGTGTACGCTTATGACAATATGTAGTTAAATTCTTAGTTATTATATATGATTGTCGCTATATGTACCTACACTGCCGGAGCGACAGGACTGGATTCGTTTTGTTGTTGCGTTCGCTTGGTCGGAGGGACAACTGCTGTATGGCCTACGTTAATTTCATTAACCTTGATATAGTACCGTATGCATTCCTTCGCAATCTTCCATTTATTTACATATACTGTAATTTACTGTTATAATATATACGAATTTTTTCAAAAATTCCCAATTTTTAATATCAATCATTGTACATTTTATGAATCGTGTCTTCGGAATTAGATGAGTGTACGATTACGACAACAGTTTCTGTATTTGTTGTTATTTTGAGCGATTGTGCGTGTAGGTACCTACGCTTCCGGATCGACACGGGAGGAGTTCTCATGCAGTTGCATTCGGAATATCGGAGCGATAGTGCTGTATGGTCCCTGATAATTTCATTGACCTTGATATTGTGCCGTGTGCATTATTTCTCTGTATTCAGTTAATGTTTACATACTGTCATTTACTGTTATGACATCTCCAATTCTTGTCAAAATTTTCAATCTCTGGTATTAAAAATTGTATTTATCAGTGAAAGTGTCATTGGAATTAGTTGAGTGTACGTTTATGCCAATATTATGATGAAACTTATTTTTATTTTACAAAATTGTCTTTATACGTACATACGCTTCACGCCTGATATGGCTTTGCAGTTGCGTTCGGCATATCGGATCGACAAAACCCTAGTATGTTCGTTAATTTCTCTAACCTTGATATTGTGCCGAATGCATTCTTCTGACATTCATTATTTATTTCTACATTTTGTAATCTACTGTTATAATTTTTCCGATTTTATTCAAACCCTCCAATTTTTTATCTCGGAAATCGTATTATTTAGAAGTGAAAACATCACAGAAGAAACATACAGTATAAACAAATGCATGAAAAACTGGGAAAAAATTCGTACTGTACAATATCAAGGTTAAAAACATTATCGAGAACCATCCAGTAGTCTCGCTCCGTTCTGTTGTACACATCTACAAGGTCTCGCCAGTCGTCTCGCGCAAACAGCGTAGGTACGTATACAGACACTCATATAAAATGCCAATAGATCTAACAGGATATCGTCATATACGTAAACTCAACTAATTACAAAGACTCTTTTGCCAAGGAATACAATTTTTTACAATTATCATTGAAAATTCGAAAAAAAAAAATCGGAAATATCGTAACAGAAAATAACACTATATATAAATAGACGGAAAACTACGAAAGAATACAATCGGTATAAAATAATGGTTAGAGAAATTAACTAAGATCCTACAGTAGTGTCGCTACGATGTACCGAACGCAAATGCAGGTCACTCCAGTCGTGTTGTTCCTTCATCTTAGGTACGTATACAGACAATCATACACAATAACAATTAGTTATACAAAACAATATCATAAGCGTACTCTCACCTACATCCAGCGGCAGTTTTACTAGGAAATACATTTTCTTACAATAGAAATTGAACATTATTAAAAAAAAAAATCGCAAATATCATTTCAGTAAATGAAAGAACGTATAAAACAAATGGACAATTTAGGAAAGAATGCATGCAGTTTAAAATCATGGGTTACAGAAATTATCGGGGACAATCCAGTATGCTGCTCCAATATGCCGTACCTAACTACAAGACCACTACAACCGTACCGCACCCGAAGCGTATGTATGTATACAATATACCATATAAAATAGAAATAATTTAACATAAAATTGTTATAAACGTACACACAACTGATTCCGAAGACACATTTACTAAGCCATACAATTTCTTAAAATAAGAATTCCAAATTTGCATGAAAATCGAAAATATCATAACAGTAAATAACGGAATATATAAATAAGTGAAAGAATTGGTAAAAAATATATACGGAGTAAAATCATGGTTACAGAAATTAACGAAGGTCGTC
>NW_027471643.1:0-22468 GCF_051020765.1 Lasioglossum baleicum
ACCCATTGGTATAACGCCAAACGTTATACTGAAGTCCTGCTACTGCGAGTGACTCTCGCTTTCATATGAAGAGCCCGTAGAATAAGTGTACAGATGGCAAACGTTCTCGATTACTCCGATACCTGTCAAGCACAGGAGGGAATCTATTTCATAGCGTCGACTCTCACAGAAGGTGTAAGCTCTTCTCGAGCGGTGTTACCCTCCAAGTCGAGAATTGAAAGCTTAGTTGTGCTTCACCATATCCTACTTGATTCCGTGAGCTCAAACCATGACACTCTACAGCGAGTTAGTTCTGTGAGGGTTTTGGCTATAGACCTTAATTAAGAGTGGAGAATATTAATAGAGACGTCAATCCGTGTGAGGACGTTACTCAATGGCTATAAGGACAAACCTTTCTGCCGAAGTTCGCATCTCTCGAGAAGGTTACCCGCCGTGTCGAGAGTATATCTTCGTGTTCAGAGAAGGAAATTAGTATTCATTTCAATGATGGGCACATTAGATTCATGTATAACATAGAAGATCGAAATCGTTGCCACCTTCTGTGAGAGACGAATGGCTACGCCAATAGTTCCACCTATACATGTGATTCCTAGAGCTAAACAGTACTGGCAATAGACTGCTTGTTTCACAGTTAGAATATTAAAGTGGAGATTTAATCCGAAAGAGAACATATGCACAATTTGTGGAAAGTCAAACATTTTACCGAATACCTTACCTTCCTATATCCTATCCCGCAGTATCGAATATCATGCTTGGTGCCCACCGAAACAAATAAATAAACATTTTCGCAGCCGCACTGTTTTTTTCATGTATGAATAGAAAAATGGACATTCAAACCGTTCGAGAGCATTCCCACCTTCTTTAAGTATCGATCAGCTATGTGACTAGTTCCGACCGTCCTGCTTTTCCGATAGTCAAACCAGGTATTCCGGGAGACATTCCGACGTACACTATTGATAATGGACATCTTAATTCACGGTTTAAATGTTAAAGAGCAGAGTCTAACCCATGTTGAGCGTTACTTATTCGTATAATGCCAAAAGTCTTACTGGAGGCCTTACACTCCGCCAACCCAACCCTCTGTATCGGATGGATAACTTCATGTCCAGAGATACTAAATTACTATTCATTGTAGTAACGGACACCTTAATTTATGTATGCGTGAGAAGATCGAGATGCATGCCGTTCAATAGCAGTCCCACCTTCTTTAAGTATTGAAAGGCTAAGTGAATAGCTTCACGCATCCTTCGTTTGCGAAAGTCAAAGCAGGAACTTCTGGAGTAAATCAGCGTAACATTATTGGCATTAAACACCTTAATCTCGGTTTGAATATTACAATATATCGTCAAACCGTTTGAGAGCCTTACCGTCGGTATACAGTCGAACGTTTTACTGAAGACGTTACACTTCGCAAGCCTAGTCCGCTATATCGTGGGTATGACATCGTGATCACTGGAACAAGTTTCGAATCATTTTAGTGACGGAACCTTAATTTCATGAATGAATTCGAATGTCGAGTGTTAAACCGATCGAGAGCGTAACCACACACTTTGAGGATCGGACGGATAAGTCAATAGCTCCACCTATCCTGTGATTCCATGAGTCAAACCAAGTATTCCTGCAGCGAATGCGCCGAACATTGTTGGCAAATGACACCTTAATTCATGGACTGAATATTAAAGCAGACACTCAAACCGGTGTAGATAGTTAGCAATTGCTATAAAGTCAAAAGTTTCACCGAAGACCTTATCCCCTGAACAACTAACCGGCTGCATCGATAGTTTAACTTCGTGTTCAGAGACGGAAGTTAGTCTCCATTTCAGTCACGGGCACCGTAACTCCGTGTACGAATTAGGAGGTCGACGGCTAAACTGTTCGAGATCGTTACCACCATGTTTGAAACTCAAACGGCTTTGTGAATTGTATCGTGTTCAGGGTAACACATTAGTTTACATAACATAGACGTGCACCATTATTCCGTGCATGAATTTGAAGATCTCGGGTCATACCGTTGCAGAGCTTTACAACGTTCGCTGAGAGTCGAACGGCTGAGGCAATAGCTTAGGCTATCCTGTCATTCCGGAAGTCAAACCAGGTATTCCGGGAGCACATCCGCTGGACAATATTGGCAACTGACAGCTAATTTCACGGTATGAATATTATGGTAGAGCGTCAAACGGTTATAGAGCCATATCTTTTAGTTTAGAGTCAAACTTTTTACCGAAGGCTTCACCGTCCGAGAAGCCTATCACGCAATACAGAGTTTCTTACTTGGAGTTGGCGGAAACAAATTAGCAGAAATTTTAGCAGAAATTTTCATGCATGAAATGAAAATACGTGAGTAAAGCCGTTCGAGAACTTTACCACCATCTTTGAGAACAAAACCGGTCAAGTCAGTGGCATCAAACATCCTCTGATTCCGAGAGTGAAACAAGTCTCTTCGGTGTAAATCCGCACAACGTCAAGAGCTTCACCTATCCTGGGATTCCGAGAGTCAAACCTGGTGTTCCGGGATTACATGCGCTGTACCGTACTGGCAATGAACACCTTAATTCACGGTATGAAAAATTATGTACGGATTCACACCATTCTAGAACGTTAAATATTGACATTGGGTCCAAATATTTACTGAAGGCCTTACCATCCGAGAACCTATCCCGCTCCTTCAAGAGTGCATCGTCGTGATCAGAGAAACAAATTAGTACACACTTTGGTTTCGGGAACCAGAATATCACTTATGAAATAGATGACCGAGTGCCAAACTCTTTGAGAACGTTACCACCTTCTTTGTCGGCCGAAGGGCAAAGTCAGTAGCTATTCCTATCCAATTACGGGCGCCATGCCTGGCATTCCAGCAGTAAATCCCCTGCCCAGTATTGACAATAGAATCTTTAATTCACGATACGAGTATTAAAGTAAAGAGTCAAACTGTTTGAAAACGATAAGCATTGGTATAAAGTCATATTCTATCCCGGATTCCCTACCATTCGAGGACATGACCCGCTTGTATCGTGGGTAGAGCTTCGTGTTCAGAGAACCAAATTAGTGGACATTTTAGCTGACGGACGCCTTAATTTCATGTAACAACTAGAAGGTCGATTGTCAAATAGTTCGAGATCGTTACCACCTTCTTTTAGAGCCGAACGTCTGAGTCAATAGCATCACGTATCCGGTCGTTCTGAGAGTCAAACCAGGTTCTCTGGGAGTAAATCCGCTGAACAGTATTGGCAATAAACACCTTGTTACACTGTTTGTATACTAAATTTGAGTGTCGCTTCATCGGAGATGGTTACCAATTGGTAAAAAGTCTTACTCCTCATCGCATACCTTACCTTCCGGCAATAGAAGCCGCAGTATCGTGGGTACAATATCCCGTTCAGGGAAACAAATGTGTATACATTTTAGTGACAGGTCCCTTAAATTCATGTATGAATTAGAAGATAGAGGGTCAGACCGTTCGACAATGATACCACCTTCTGTGTGAGACGAACGGCTATGTAGCTAGCTGCACCTATCCTGCGATTCGGAAGGTCAAACAAGGTAATCGGAGAGTAACTTCGCTGAAGCGGATTGGGAATGGGTACCTTAATTCGCGGAGAGAATATTAAAGTGCAGCGGTACACCGTGTGAGATTGTAAGTAATTCCACTAAAGTCATACGTTTTTCAGAATGCTTCACCGTCCGAGGATCTAACCCGCCGTACCTAGAGTTTTGCTACGTGTTAAGAGAAACACATTAGTAAACATTTTAGTCACGGGGACGTTAATTGCTCTATGAATAAGGAGATCGAGTGTCAAACCGTTCGAGAAAGTTAGCAGCTTCTCTGGGTCACGAATGGCTGATTCAATACCTTCACCCATGCTGCTATTCCGAGTGGCAAGCAATGTATTTCGAAAGGAAATCCGCTGAAGAGTATTGGCAATTGGCACCCTAATTCACGACTTGAGTATTAAAGCAGGCCGTCGGCCGATGTTGAACATTACCCATTCGTGTAGGCCAATCTTGTTACAGAATGCATTACCCTCTGAAAAATTGACCCGCTGTATCGTGAATATAGAAACCGGTTCAGGGGAGCGAAATAGTATACATTCCAGTGACGGTGATTATAATTTCATATATGCATCAGAAGCTCGATGGTCAAACCGTTGGAGATCGTTACCACCTTCTGCTGAGACGAGCGGCTAGATCAAGAGCTTCACATTTCCTGTGATTCCGAGATCAAAACCTAGAATTCCTGGAGAAAATCCGCAGTACAGTATTGGCAGCAAACTCCTTTGTTTGCAGTTTAAATAGTAATACAGATATTCGAGCCATCGTAGAACGGTACATACCGGTATATGGTCAAACTTTGTACCGGATACCTTACCCTCCGAAAGCGTAACCTGATGTATGTAGAGTATTACTTTGTGCTCAGGGGTACCAATTAGTATACATTGCAGTGAAGGGCACCTTACCTTCATGTATAAAGTAGAAGATCGATGGTCATATCATTCGAGAGCGATTCTACTTTCTGTAAGAGACGAGCGGCTAAGTCAATAGTTTTACGTATCCTCTGATTTCGAGAGTCAAACCAGGTATTCCGGATACGAAAGGTATCGCTAATTTCATTTACGCATAAGAAGGTCGACGCTCAAGCAGTTCGAGAACGTTGCCAACTTCTGTGGGAGTCGCATGGCTGTCTATTGCTTCACCTGTCCTGTGATAACTAGAGTCAAATCAGATAGTACTCGAGTAAGTCCGGTGTGAAGTTTGTTGGCAACTGACAATATAATTCATCGTATGAATATTAGTGTAGAGAGTTAAACGGGCGGAGAACATTATCAATTTGCATAAACTCATACATTTTGCTGAATACCATACCTTCCGAGAACCTAACACGCTGTAGCGTGTGTCCTACTTAATGTGCACGGTAACAAATTAGTAGATATTTTGACGGGCGAGCAACACATGTTTGTTTGCAAGTATCAATAGCGAGGGCCTGAAGGGTTCGAGAACGATACCACCTTCATTGAGAATAGAAAGGCTGAGTCAATATTTTCGTCCATCCAGTGATACCGAGAGACAAACCTGGAATTCCGGGAGGATATCCGCTGAACAAAATTGGCAGTAGACACCATAATTATAGGCACGAATATTCGGGTCGAGAGCCAAACCGTCGGACAACAATACCGAATGGTACAAAGCCATCCTTTTTACGTAATATTTTACCTGCCGAGATACTAACCCGCCGGGTCGCGAGTACAACTTCGAGTTCAAAGAAACTAATTAGTATACATTTCAGTGACGGGCACCTTACTTTTATGAATGAATTAGAAGGTCGCGGGGTAAACTCATCTAGACCGTTACCACCTTCTTCGAGAGTCGCACAGCTAAATCTATAGATTAACCCGTTCTGTGACTCCGAGAGTCAAATCAGGTGATCCGAGTGTAAATCTGCGTCAGAGTTTTGCCATTAGACGTCTTAATTCACAGTTTGAATATTAAATTATAGCGGCAAACCCATACGAGAAAGCTTCCAGTTGGTATAAAGTCGAACATTTTATTGATGACCTTACCGCCCAAACGCATAACGCGCTGCAACGAGAGCATAACAAGGTATTCGGACGAACAAATGTGTATACATTTTAATGCCAGGTTCCTTAGTTTCATGAATGAAATAGAAGATCGAGAGTCAGACCGTTCCAGAACGTTACCATCTTCTTTGATGTTCGAAAGGCCAACAAGACAGCTTCACGTATTCCAAGATTCCAAGGGTCATATGAGGCATTCCAGGAGTAAATCCGCCGAACTGTATTGGCAATAAATACCCTAATTCACGGTATGAATATTAAAGTGGAGCGTCAGACCGTTTGAGAGTGGTACAAATTTGTATATAGTCAAACGTTTTACCGAAGTCGTTACCTTGAGAGAACCTCACAAGCTCCATCGGGAGTATAACGTGCTGTTCTGAGAAAGGAATTAGTAATCATTAAAGTGACGGGCACCTTAGCTTCGTGTATGATTTAGAAGATCGAAGGTCAAACCGTTGAAGAACGTTAACATCTTACTTGAGAATAGTACATCTAAGTCAGTTCACCGATCCAGCGATACTGACAAGTATTGTTGTGCACATATCGTGGCCCGCCGAAGCGTGCGTCACCGTACCTCGAGCTTAATCTCTTACCGGCTTGCGCGTCCAGATGGTAATGGCAACGATCAAGTCCACCACTACCTCAGGAAGCATGCGGGACTTGGAAAAACCGTGCGAAAAATTCTCATGTGCCTTCCTTCACATAGATATCAGTCAACTCGGTTCCGTTTGGTGTTGCAATCATCATCGGATCGTGGACAAGTTGGACCTACCCATACGGGTCGGCAACTCAGATATCCGAGCCTCCGGGGCCGCACTACCTCAGGGAAACTCGTTTCCGGCGGGGGCCACGAAGTGGCGGTGCTGGCAGCTTTGGGCTCGGTCCCAGCAGGTGGCCGCGGCCGTTACCGTTGCACCGTCAAAGTCTGCCACTACCAAACATACACCCTGCACGGACGGTCGCAGGCATCAGCGATACTGACAGTCACACCTGATATTCCGGGAGAATGCCGGTGAAGATTAATGGAAATAGACAGGTTAGTTAACGATTTGAATATTGCAGCAGATCGCCAAACTGTTATAGGACGTTACCTATGGGTATAGACTCAGACACTTTACCGATAGACTTACCTTCGGTGAACATGAACCGCTTGTATCGTGGGTACAACTTCGTGTTCAGAGAACCAAATTAGTGGACATTTTAGCAGAAGGATGCCTTCATTTCATGTAAGAACTAGAAGGTCGATTGTCAAATAGTTCGAGATCGTTACAACCTTCTTTTAGAGTCGATCGTCTGACTCAATATCTTCACCTATCCAGTGATTCGGAGAGTCAAACCAGGCACTCCAGGAGTGAATGCGCTGAACAGTATTGGCAATACACACGTTAATTCACGGTACGAAATTAAAGTATAGAGTCAAGCCGTCAGACAACATTCCTAATTAGTATATATTCATTAATCTTACCCAACACCTTTCCTTCTGAAAACCCGCGATTGTCTTGCCTAGTTTTTACAGGATGCAATGAGTAGACATTTTAGCAACCGGACACCTTATTTTCATGTATGAATTTCAAGATTGAGAGGCAAACCTTTCGGAACGTGTCGACCACTTTTTGCTGTCTCTAAATCAATAGCTTCACCTCGCCGAAACCGAGAGTCAAGCTAGGTATTCCGGCAGTAAGTCCGCTGAACAGTATTTGTAATAGACACCCCAATTGACGATATAAATATTAAAGTACAGTTTCAAGCCGTCGTAGACCCTTACCTGTTGGTATAGTATCAAACTTCTTATCGAAGGCATTATATTCCGAGAACGTATCCCACTGTGTCGAGAGTATAACTTCGTCGTCAGAGAAGCAAAATAGTCTAAATTTTAGTGACGAGTAACATAATTTCATATATGACTTGGTAGGTCGTGTGCTCTCGAGAACGTTACTACACTCTGTGAGATTCGAACAGCCACGCCAGTAGCTTCACCTATCCTGTGATCCCGAAAGTCAAACCAGGTATTCCGGGAGCACATCCGCTGGACAATATTGGCAGTAGACTGCTTATTTACGGTACGAATATGAAGGTAGAGCGTCAGACGGTTATAGAGCTTCAACTTTTGGTTTAGAGTCAAACTTTTTACCGAAGGCCATACCTTTTCAGAATCCCAAACCGCTGTAGCAAGTGTCTTGCTCTGTTATCAAGGTAGCAAATTAGTAACATTTACTCCATGAGTACATGATTTGCCTCTTTGAGTATTGGATTACGGCAAGCTATGGACTTAGCCGTTCGTTTCACAAAGATGGTGGTAACGTTCTCGATCGGTTTGATACTCGATCTTAACAATAATACATGAAATTATCGTGCCCATTATTAAAATGTATACTAATGTGTTTCTCTGGGCACAAATTTTTACTCTCGATACGGAGGTTTACATTATCGGCAGGTATGGCTCTCGGTAAAAGGTGTAACTATATACAAGTAGGTTACGCTCCGAAACGGTATGTCGGTCTGCTATAATATCTAATCCGAGAATTAAGGAGTCTATTGCCAATTCGGTACGGGGCACTTACACCCAGAGTGCCTATTTGGTCTCTCGGGATCCTGGAACACATGAAGCTATTAACTTAGCCGTTCGATTCCGGAAGAATGTGGTAACGTTCTAGAGTTGTTTGGCTCTCGATTTTGCTATTCAGTCACGAAAATAAGGTCTCCGCCAGCTATAACTACTATTTTGTTTCCGTGAGCACAAGGCAAGACACTGGCTAGTTCGGTGTTCGTTCTAGGTCGGTTAGTTATTCGATAAATGGTTTGTCTTCATACCAGTTGGTAACGTACTCGAACGGTTTGACGATCAACTGTAATATCCATGCAATGAATCAGTGTGCCTATTTCCAATAATGTTCAACGAATTTTCTACTGGAATACCATGTTTTACTCTCATAATCACGGAATAGGTGAAGCTACTGATTCAGACGTTCGACTCTCAATGACGGTGGCAACGTTCTCGAACGTTATGACACCGATATTTGTAATTCATACGAGAAACTATGGTGCCCGTCACTGAAATGCATACTAATTTACTTTGGCGAACACGATGTTATACTCTCGATACAGTGGCTTATGTTCACCGCAAGTAAGGCTTTTGACAAAAGGTTTGGCCGAAACAAGTTGGTAATGGTCTCAAATAGGTTACCGATCTACTTTAATATTCAAGCCCTAAAATAAGGTGTCTAATGCCAAGAATGCTTTGCAGATTTTCTCCCACAATACCTTGTTTGACTCGCAGTATCAAATTTTAGATGAAGATATTGTCTTAACCGTGCAACTCTCAAAAGAGGTGGTAACGTTATCAAAGGGCATGACGATCGATTTTATAATTCATAAATGAAATTAAGTATCCCGTCACCCAAATGTATAATAAATTGCTTCTATGAACACGACGACGTCCCCTCGACACAACGCGTTAGCTTCTCGACACTTAAGGCCTTCGTTAGAAGGTTTGACTCTATTACTGTACGTATCGATCTTGGACGGTTTGACTCTCCACTTCATTACTCATTCCGTGAATTGAGGTGACTATTGCCAAAACAGTTCAACGTATTTACTCCCGCAATACATGGTTTGACTCTCGGAACAACAGGATAGGTGAATCTATTGGATTTGCTGTGCGACTATCAGAAATGGTGGTAACGATGTGCACCTGTTCGACCATTGACCTTCTATATCATTGATGAAATGAAGGTGCCCGCCCCTTAAATGTATACTATTTTTCTTCCCTGAACACAAAGTTATACACTCGATGAAGCGGATGAGGTTCGCGGAAGTCGAGGCCTAAGGCGTCTACTGCCAATACCATTTACTACCCGAATATCTGGTTTAACTTTCGGAATCACAGAATAACAGAACCTATTGTCTTTGCCGTTCGACTCTCGGCGAGCGTGGTAAAGCTCTGGAACGGTTTGATCCTCGATCTTCAATGTCATACCCGAAATTATGGTGTAGTCGCTGAAATGAATACTAGTTTCTTTCCCTGAACACGAACTCAATCTCTCGATGAAACCGGTGAGATTCGTGGAAGTGAACGCCTTCTGTAATCATTTGACAATGCACCAATTGGTAACGCTCTAAAACGGTTTGGCGCTCTACTTTAATATCCAAATCGTAAATTAAGGTGCTTATAGCCAAAACTGTTCAGCGGAATCACCAGCTTTAACTTCGGAATCGCAGGATAGCTGAAGCTATTGAATTAGCAATTCGTCTCCCACAGACGGTTGCAAACGTGTCGAACGTTTTGACACATGATCGTCCAATTCAGACACGAAATATAGGGTGCCGTCACTAAAATATATACTAGTTTGCATTCTTGAACACGAAGTTATGCTCTCGGTACAGCGCTATAGGCTTTCGGTAGGGAAGGTCTTCCGTAAAGCGTTTGACATTGTACCAATTGGTAGTATTCTCAAACGCATTTACGCTCCACATTAATATACGTACCATGGTCTGAGGTGACTATTGTAGAACTGTTCAGCGGATGTACGACCGTAGTACCTCCCGTGACCCTTGGAATCTGGGAATAAGTGAAACTCTTGACTTAGCTGGTCGTCTCTCAAAGAATGAAGTAACGTCCTCGAACGTTTTGCCTCTCGGTCTTCTCATTCATACATGAAGTTAAGATACCCGTCTCTGAAATGAAGACTAATTCCTTTCTCTGAACTGGAAGTTATACTCTCGCTAATGCCGACGATATTCGCGGATGTAAACGGCATCGGTAAACGATTGACTCTGAAACAATTTTTAACGCTCTAAAATGGTTTGGTGCTCTACATTAGTATCCAAGCCGTGAATTATGTTGTCTATTACCAATACTCTTCAGCGGTTTTACTCCCGGAATCCCTGGCTTGTCTCCCGGAATGGCAGGATAGGTGAAGATATTGACTTAGCAGTTAGTCTCTCACAGAGTGTGGCATCGTCCTCGAGCGGATTGATCCTCGATCCTTTAATTCAGACACGAAGCTAAGGCGCCCGTCACTGAATTGAAGACTTATATCAGGAGATGAAGTCATGCTCTCAGCGAAGCAGCTCATGTTCGCGGAAGGTAGGGCCATTTGTAATACGTTAGTCTCTACAGCTTTTCGTAACGCACACAAATCGTTTGAAACTCATCTTTAACGTTCAAACCGGAATTAAGGTGTTTACTGCCAAAACTGTTTAGCGGACGTACTCCCGTAATACCAGGCTTGAGTCTCGGAATCGCAGGATAGGTGAAGCTACTGACCTAGCCGTTCGACTCTCAGACAGGGTGGTAATGACCTCGATCGGTTTGAGCATCGATATTCTAAATCATACAGGAAATTTAAGGTGCCGACACTAAAATGAATCACAGGATAGGTGAAGCTGTACACTTAGCTGGCCGTCTCTCACAGAAGGTGGCAACGTTCTCGAGTGGTTTGACGCTCGATATTCTAATTCGTGCATGAAATCAAGGTGCCCGACACTAAAATGAATACTAACTTCTTTCTCTGAAGACGAAGGTATATTCTCGATGGCGCGGACGATGTTCACGGAAGGTGAGGTCTTTGGCAAATCTTTTGACCTTATAGCAATTGGTAACCATCTCACACGGTGTGACGCTCTATTTTAATATTCAATGCGTGAATTATGGTGCCTACTGCCAATACTGCACCGTGCATTCATTCCCGGAGCAGCTGGTTCGACTCTCAACGATGTTGGTCAGGTTCCCGATCCGTTTGACATTCAACCTTCTAATTCATACACGAAATTAAGGCGCCCGTGGCAGAAATGGATACCACTTGGCTTCTCTGAATACGATGATATTCTCTCTATCAGGCATGCTATCTTCTCGGAACGTAAGGCCATCGGCAAAAAGTTTGACTCTATACCAATAAGTAACGTTATACAACGGTTTGTCACTGTGCTATAATACCCATACAGTGAATTAGTCTGCCTATTGACAATACTGACCTGCATGTTTACTCCTGGAATATCTGGTTTGACTCTCGGAATCTCTGGATAGGTGCAGCTGTTCACTTAGCCGTTCGTCTCTCACAGAATGTGGCAACGTTCCTGAGCAGTTAAACGATCGATCTTGTAATTCGCACGTGAAGTTAAAGTGTCCGCCACTCAAATAAATACTAACTTCTTTCTCTGAATACGAAATTATATTCTCGATGAAGCGGGTGACGTTTTCAGAATGTACGTGCTACTGTAGAACGTTTGACTTTATAGCAATTCGTAACGTTCTCAAACGGTTTGACGATCTACGTTAACATTGAAACAGTGAATTAAGGCGTCGGTTGCCAATAAACTTAGCGGACTTACTGACGGATTACCTGATTTGACTCTCGGAAGCATAGGATATGTGAAGCAATAGACTTAGCCGTCCGACTCTCAAAGAGAGTGGTATCGTTCTCGAACTGTTCTGACCGTCGATCTCCATATCCGTAATGAAACTCAGGACTCCGTCACGAACATATTTACTAATTTAATGTCCTGAACACGAAGTTACACTCTCGATAAAGCGGATGGGGTTCGCGAAAGGTATGGCTTTCGGTAAATCGTTTGACTTTTTAGCAGTTGATAACGTTCACAAACGGTTTCACGCAACATTTTAATATTCACACCGCGAATTACAGTGTCTATTGCCAAAACACTTCAGCGGAACTACTCCCATAATTACTGGTTTGACACTCCGAATTCCAGGATAAGTCAAGCCATTGACTTAGCAGTTCGTCTTTTACAGAAGGTGGTAACGTTCTCGAGAGATTTGACGCTCAATCTTTTAATTTATGAATGAAAATAAGGTGCTCGTCTATAAAACGAATACTAGTGCGTTTCCCTAAACTCGAAGGTTTACCTTCGATGCGATGGGATAATTAATCGGACGTTACGGCCTACGGTAAAGCGTTTGACTTAATAAGAATTGGTAACGTACACAAACGGCTTGTCGCTTTACTTTTTCATTCAACCCGTGAAATAAGGTGTTTAATGGCAATAGTGTTCAGGGTATTTACTCCAGTAATATCTGGTTTTACTCTCCGTATCAGTGTATTGATAAAGCTATTGACTTAGCCGATCGTCTGTCACAGAATGTGTCAAGCTTCTCAATCTACCGATCTTGTAAATCCTGCATGAAGTTAACGTGCATGCCACTCAAAAGAATACAAGTTTCTTCCTTGGGACACGAAGTTATTTTCTCGGAACGGCGGGTAAGTATCGTCGAAGGTAAGGCCATCGATAAAGTGTTTGACATTAAACCAATTGCCAATGCTCTCAAACGGTTTCATGCTTAAGTGTTTTACTCCATCCCTGAAACCAGGTGTCTATTGCCAATACCATGCAGCCCAATTTACCCCAGACTATTCGTTCAACATTCGGAATCACAGAATATGAGAAGCTATTGACATAGCTGTTCGCCTCTCACAGAAGGTTGCAACGTTCTAGAACGGGTTGACCCTCGATATTCTAATTCACACACGATGATAAGATGCCCATTACTGAAATGAATACTAGTTTCATTTTCTGAACAGGGTGTTAAACTCCCATTACATGCATTCGGCGTGTAAGGTCACAAGTAAATCGTTCGAATTTATACAACTTGGCAAAGCACTCAATCAGTCTGACGGTCTAGTTTAATATTCAAATCGTACATTGATGTCTCTATTGCCAATACTATTCTGCGGATTTTCTCCCGCAATACCTCGCTTTTTCACTCGAAATCACAGGAAAGGTGGAGCTATTGCATTAGCCATGCGACTCTCTAAGAGTTGCTAACGTCCTCGGACGATTTGACCCTAGATCTTCCTATTCATAGATGCAATTTGCGTGTCTGTCTGCTAAAGTGTCTACTAATTTCATTCCCCGAACTCTAAGCCAAATACCTGCTGCAACGGGTTAGATTCTCGGAGGGTAATGTATCCGGTAAGAAGTATGACCCTATACCAGTATGTAACGTTCTACGACGGTTCGAATCTCTATATTGCGCTTTCATACCGCAAATGAAGGTGTCTCTTCTCAATACTGTTCAGCTGTTTTACACCCGCAATACCTGGATTGACTCTCGGAATTGAAGGATAGACGAAGTTATCGACTTAGCCGTTCGCCTCTGACAGAAGGAGGCATCGTTATCTACCGGTTTGAGCCGCGATCTTCTAATCAGTACATTACATTAAGTTGCCGACACTAATATGTGTAATAATTTGTTTCCCTGAACACGAAGTTACACTCTCGGTACAGCGGGACAGATTCACGGAAGGTAAGGCCTTCGGTAAATAGTTTGAGTCTATAGCAATAGCTAATGTTCTACAACGGTTTGGCTCTGTACATTAATATTCATACCGTGAATTAAGGTGTCTACTGCCAATACATTACAGGGCGTTTAATCCTGGATTTCTTGTTTTGACTCTCGGAATCGCAGGATAGGTGCAGGAATTCATCTAGCTGATCGTCTCCCACAGAAGGTGGTATCATTCACGAGCGGTTTGACATTCGATCTTCTAATTCATTGATGAAATTAAGGTGCCCGTCACTGAAATGTGTACTATTTTTCTGCTCAGACCACGATGTTTTACTCTCGTAATCGCGGGATACTGCGGAAGGTACTGCCTTCTGTGAAGAGTTAGATGTTATACCAATAGGTAACTTTGCACAACTGTATGACCCTGTACATTAATATTTACACCAGGAAGTAGGGTTTCTAATGCCAATACTGTAAAACGGATTTACACAGGGAACACCTGGTTTGAACCTCGGTATCACAGGATAGGTGAAGCTATTTACACAGCCGGTCGTCACACATGGAAAGTGGATACGTTCTTGAAATTTTTAACCCTGGATTTTGTAATTCATACATGAAGTTAAGGTGCCCGTCACTATAATGCATAGCCACATGCTTCGCTGATCACGAAGCTATACTCTAGATTCAGCGGGTTACCCTCTGCGTATGTACGACCGTCGTCGAAGAGCTAGGCTCTATGCCGATAGGTAACGTTGTACAACTGTGTGACTCTGTACTTTAGTATTTATACCATGAATTTGCGTGTTTAATGCCAATTCTATACAGCGTGTTTAGACTCCGAGTACCTGGTGTGGCTCTTGCAGTCGCAGGATAGGTGAAGCTGGAAGCAGCCGTTCGACTCACAAAGAAGATGGTAACGTTCTCGAAAGGATTTACTCTCGATTTTGGAATTGATGTATGAAAATAAGGTGTGGGTCACTACAATTTATTCCAATTTTGTATCTCTGAACACGAAGTTACACTCTCGATACTGCGGGTTAGGTTCCCGGGGGGTGGGGGTTCCGTAAAACTTTCGTCATGATACTAATGGATAACGTTTCACAATGGCTAGACTCTGTACCGTAATATTCAAACTATGAATTAAGGTGTCCATTGCAAATAGTGTACGACGGAATAACACCCGGAGTACCTGGTTCGACTGCAGGAATGACAGGACAGGAGAAGCTAATTACGTAGCCGTTCGACTCTCAAAGAAGGTGGGATCGCTCTCGTACGGTTTGTCTCTCGATTTTTCTGATTGTACATGAAAATAAGACATCCGTCTGCTAAAATGACCCCTAGTTTGTTTCCGTTGACACTAAGCAACACATTCGCTGCAGCGGGCTATGTTCTCGGAGGGTATGGTAATTGGTGAAACGTTTGACTTTATACCAGCTGATAACTTTCCCAAAACGGTATCACGCTGTACTTTAATATTCAGTCCGTGAATTAAGGTGTCCATTGTCAATTGTGTACAGTGTATAGACCACCGGAATTCCTGGTTTCACTATCGGAATAACAAGATAGGTGAAGCTATTGACATATGTGTAGGACTCTAAAATATAGTGCGATCGTCCTCGAAGATTTTGACTCTCGAATATTCTGATCTTACATGAAAATAAGGCGTGCTTCTGCTATAGTGTCTAGTAATTTTGTTTCCGTGAGAACTATGAGTGACATTTCGCGCTACGGTGGGTGATGTTCTTGGAATTTAATATATCCGGTCAAATGTTTCATTTTACACCATATGGCAATACGCGCCAACGGTTTGACGCTCTAAATTAATATTCATACAGTGAATTAATGTGCATATTGCCAATACTGTTTACCGGATTAACTCCCTGAATACCTCGTTTGGACTCCCGAAAAAACAGGATAGGTTAAACAACAGACTTAGCCGTAACTCTTAAAGAAGGAGGTAACGTTCTCGCGCGGGTTGGACCCTCGATCTCCTAATTCATACGTGAAATAAAGGCGACCGTCACTAATATGTGTACCAATTTGGTTTCCCGGGCACGAAGTGATACTATCGATACAGCGAGTTTGGATCTCGGAGGGTAAGGACCATCGGTAATAAAGTTTGACTATATAGCAGTAGGTTACTTTGCACATCGGATTGACTCCATTCTTTAATATTTATACTGTCAATGGCCAATGCAGTTCAGAGGATTCACTTCCGGAATAACAGGTTTGACTCTCGGAATCACAGGGTAGGTGAAGCTATTCAGTTAGCCGATCGTCGCGCAGAGAAGGTGGTAACGTTCTCGAACGATTTGACTCCCGATCTTCTAATTCATACATGAAGTTAGGTGCCTGTCACTAAAATATGTACTAATTCTTTCCTCTGAACACGATGTTATACTCTCGATACCGCGGGTTAGGCCTTCGGCGGGTCTGGCATTCGATAAGAAGTATGACTTTGTACCATTTGGTAACCATCTCAGATGGATGGACGCAGCAATTTATTTTACTGAAGGCGAAGTCGCACTCTCGATACTGCTTGTTATCATCACCGAAGGTAAGCCCTTCGGTAAAACGTTTGACTTTATACCAATAAGTATAGTTCAACACCGGTTTGATTCTGCACTTTAGTATTTATACTCTGAGATAGGGTATCTAATGCCCTATACTATAGAGCGGATTTATCTTCCGAAATGCCAGGCCTGACTCTCGGAATCACAGGATTGGTGAAGCTATTGAAGTAGCCCTTCGTCTCTCACGGAAGGCGGTAAAAACAAATTTGATTCTCTGGACACGAAGTTATTCTCTTGATAAAGCGTGTTCGGTTCTCGGAAGGTGGGGTCTTGGATAAAATATTTTACATTATACCAATGAGTAACATTCTACAGCAGTTGGACCTCTATACGGCCAATATGTATTTCGTGAACTAGGGTGTCTATTGCCAATAGCGAACAGCGGCTTTACTCACGGAATACCTAGTTTGGCACTAGGTATCACAGGAGATGTGTAGCTATTGATATAGCCGTTCGTATCTATGAGCAGGTGGCAACATTTTCGAGCGGTTTTGACCCACGATCTTGTAATTCACCAATGAAATTGGCATGCCCGTCACTATAATATGTAGTAATTTGCTTTTCTGACCACGCAGTCATACTCTCGATACAGCGGGATAAGGCCTTAGGTAAAAAGTTAGACCCTATAGCATACGGCAACGCTTTACAACATTTGGACTATGTACTTTAATATCTGTAGCTGAAATAGGACGTCTAATGCCAAACTGTACGGTGGATTTACTTCCAGTATACCTGGTTTTACTCTCGGAATCACGAAGTAAGTGTAGCTAGTGACTCAGCTGTGCGACTCACAAAGGTGGTAGTAACAGTCTCCGCCATCCTCATTTGAACGTTCCGAATCATGCGATTGCTGATGCTGTTAACGTAGCCGTTTGATTCTCTAGGGCAGTGGTAAAGTTCGCGAAAGACTTGACTATCGATCTTCGAGTTTTATTCATGAAATTTAGATGCCTGTCACTAAAATTAATCGTAATGTGTTCCACTAAGCAGAATGTTATACTCTCTATAAGGAAGGGATAGATTCACTGCAGGTAAGGCTTTAGGTAAATGTTTGATATCGATACAAATTGGTATTGTTATCATACGCGATGACGCTCTATTTTAGTATTCAACCCGTGGAATTATGTGTCCCTTTCCAATACTGCACAGCGGATTGACTCCCGAATACTAGTTTTGTCAATCGAATCATATGATTGGTGCAGCAATGGTCTTAGCCGTTCGACTCCCACAGAAGGTGGCGAATTTTTCGAACGGCTTGATACCCCAATTATTCTATTCCAACATGAAAATAAGGTGTCGGTGTTCTAAAATATCTACTAACATGTTTCTCGAGCACTAAGTGCGACACTCGCTACTGCGTGATATATTCTAGGAAGACAATATATTCGGTAAAAAGAGTGACATTATACCAATTAGTAATCTTCTGCAAACGGTTTGACTCCATACTTAAATGATCATAACTTAAATTATGGTGTCCATTGCGTATACTAAACGGAGGATTCAGTCCCGGAATACCCGGATCGAATTGTCGGATTCACGGGATAGGTGATGCTAAAGACTTATCTGTGCAGATTTCACAGAAAGTAATATCGTTATGGAACAGTATGCCAATCGATCTCCTTATTCACACATGAAATGAAGGTGCCCGCGACTAAAAGGAATAATAGGATGTTTCCATAATCACGTAGCTGTACTATCGTTACGGCGTGTTAGCTTCCCCGACGGTAAGGAATTGTGTGAAACGTTTGACTTATATAGCAATCAGTAATGCTCTCACACGGCGTGACGCTTTTATTTTATTATTCACTCCGCAAATAATGGTACCAATTCTCAATGCTGTTCAACGGATTTACTCCCGGAATACCTGGTTTGACTCTTGAAATCGCAGCATACGTGAAACTATTGACTTAGCCGTTCGACTCTCACAGAAGTTTGCAACGTTCTCGATCGGTTTGGCCCTCGACTTCCTAATTCATACACGAGGCTATGGTGCTGGTGACTAAAATGTACACCAGTTTGAACCTCTGAGCACGGTGTTATAGTCTCGATTCAGGGGGTCAGTTTTTCGGAGTGTAAGGCCTTCTGTAGGAAATTTAACCTTACATGAGTATGGAATGCCCTACAATGGGTTGATGGCCTTCTTTATATTCACTCCGCGAATTAAGGTACCTATTGCCAATACCCTTCAGCGGATATACACTCGGATTACCTGGCTTGACTCTCGAAATGGAGCTATTGGCTTATCCGTTCGACTCCCAAGGAGGGTGGTAACATTCTCGAACGGTTTTGGCCATCGATTTTCTAATTCATACATGAAGTTAATGGTACCCGACACTGAAATAAATACTAATTTATTTCATTGAACGCTAGGTTATACTCTCGATCGAGCGAATGATGTTCGCCGAAGGTAAACCCTTTGGATAAAACGTTTGACTTTATAGCAATTGGACGCGTTCTACAACGGCTCGACGGCCTGCTTTCAATATTCCAACGGTGAACTAAGTTGTCAATTTACCATACTGTTCAGCGGATTTACTTCCGGAATACCTGGCTTGCCTCCCCGTATCACAGGATAGGTGAAGCTATTGACTTTTCCGTTCGTCTGTAAAATAAGGTGGTAACGTTCTCGAAACGTTTGACATTCGGCCTTCTAATCCACACATGAAGTTAAGGTGCCCGTCACTGAAATGGAGACTCATTTCTATATATGAACACGAAATGTAATATACTGTTATGATATTTTCGATTTTTTCAAAATTTCAAGTTTTTAATTTCAGAAATTGAATCGTACATGAAATGAGCCTTTGGAATTAGTTGAGCATACGTTTGTGACAATATTTTTGTTATATCACCTGTTATATTATATGATTGTCTCCATATGTACTTTCGCTGCCGGCACGATACCACTGGATTCGTCCTTGTAGTTACGTTCGGTAGATGGGAACGAGACTACTTGATGGTCGTCGGAAATTACTATTGCCTTGATATTGTACCATATGCATCTTTCCCAGTTCTCCGTTTATTTTATACATACTGTAATTTAATATTATGATATTTTCGATATATTACAAAATTCTAACTTTTTATTTTAAAAAAATTGTATTTTTTTTGTAATAGTTCATTTTGAATTAGTTGAGCTTATGTTTATTCCAGTATTTTGTTAAGCTTGTTGTTATTTTATAATATTGTCTGCATACGTACCAAACCAGCAGGAGCAAGACGACTACCGATGTCTTGTGGGTTGTACACGGCAGCTCGAAGCGGCATTACTGTATGGTTTACTGTATTGCTCTATAGTTAATTCTTTATGCTTGATTTTGTATCATATGCATTTTGTCGCAGTTTTATATTTATTCATAGATACTGTAATTTACTGTTGTTATATTTTTCGTTTTTCTTAGAAATTTTTCAAATTTTATGTAAGAAAAATTGTACTTCTTAGTAAAAGTGTCATTGAAATTAGTTGAGCGTACGCGTTTATGGCACTATCTTGTTAAAAATATTGTTATTTGGTATGATTGTCTGTATAAGTACCTACGCTGTCGGAGCTACACGACTGGCGGGGCATGTAGTTGCGTTCGGGAAATCGGAGGGATACTACTGTATGGACTACGTTAATTTGTTTAACCCCTGCTTTTGTACCGTATGCATTTTCCCCATTTCTCCCATTTATTTTCACACACTGTAATTTAATGTTCTAATATTTTCGATTTTTTTCAATATTGTCGTTTCTTATTTGAAGAAATTGTATGACTTAGTGAAAGTGTGTTTGCAATTCGTAGAGTTTACGTTTATGATTATTATTTCGTTACCCTCATTGATACCCTCATATGATTGGCTGTATGAGTACATACGCTTCCAGACCGACATTGCTGGAGTGGTATTGTAGTTTCGTGCAGTTGATCGGGGCGGCATATTGCGTGGTCATTGTTAATTACTTTAACAATAATATTGTTCTGTACTCATTCTTTCGCAGCTTTCTAGTATTTCTACATTCTGCAACTTACTATTCTGATATTTCCGATTTTCTTCAAAATATCCAATTGTTAATATAAAAAAATTGTATATCTCATTAAATTGTGTCTTGGGAATTATATGAGTGTACGTTTGTGGCAATACTTTGCTAATCTTATTGTTGTTTTCATGTGTATGCATCTTACTTACGCATACGGTGCGACAGGACAAGAGTGGACTTGACGATGTGTTCTGCAGATCGGAGGGACAATACTGGCTGGGTCTTCGTTAATTTCTTTAATCATGGTATAGTGACGTATGCATTTTGTTCGCTTTTCTGCTTAATACTACGTACCGTGATTTACTGTTTTGATATTTTCGATTTCACACAAAATTCCAATTGGTAATTTCAAAAATTGTATTTCTTAGTAAAAGAGTCTATGGAATTAGTTGAGGGGAACGTTTATGACATTATTTTGTTAAACTTACAGTTCTCTTATACGATTGTCTGTATACGTACCTACGCTTCCAGTGCGACAAGACTGGAGTGGTGTTGCAGTTGCGAAAGCCAGATCGGCGCGGCATACTGAAAGGCCCTCGTTTATATCGTTAAACTTGATTACGTACCGTTACGATATTCCCCCAGTTTCCCATTTTCTTATACATACTGTAATTTACAGTTATGATATTTCTCTTTTTTTTTTCTTCAAATCTTCAACCTTTTTGTATTAATAATTGCATTTTTTAGGACATGTGCCATAGAATTAGTAGAGTAACCGATTATGACAATATTTTTGACTAGATTCATTGTTACCTTATAGGATTGTCTCTATATGTACCTACGCTGCCGGGAATAACGCGCCTGGACTGGTCCTGCAGTTTCATATGGCCGATCGGATCGACATTACTGCATGATCTTAGATAATTTCATTAACCTTGATATTGTAACCGTATGCATGTTTACCCAGTCACCCATTTAGTTATGCATATTTTAATTTAGTGTATGATATTTTCGATTTTTACAAAATTTTCAATTTTTAGTACAAAAAATTGTATTCATTAGCAAAAGTGTCTACGGAATTATTTGTGTGTACGGCTTATAACAATATTATGTTAAATTTTTTTGTTATTTTGTATGATTGATGGTATACGTTCCTACGCTGACGGGGAGACACGACTGGCGAAGTCCTGTGGTTTCGTGCGACAGATCGGTCGGGAGTGCTGGATGATCTTTGTTAATTTCTTTAATCCATAATACTGTACCGTATGCATTGCCACGCAGCTTTCTTTTTATTTTAACATGCTGTAATTTACAGTTATGATATATTTCGATGCAATTTTTGAATTTCCTAATCCTTGTTTAAAAAATTGTATTTAAGAGTGAATGTGTCTTTGGAATCAGTCGTGTGAGCGTTTATGCCAATATTATGATGAAACTTATTTTTATTTTACATAGTTGTCTTTGTACGTCCACACGCCTCCGGAGCGACGCGCCTGTTATTGTGTTGCAGGTGCGATCGGCATATCTGTCCGACCACTGCGGTATTATCTTCGTTAATTTCTCTATCCTTTATATTGTGCCGAATGAATTCTTTCGATGTTCGCTATTTATTTCTGCATTCTGTGATCTGCTGTTATGATATTTCCGATTTTATTATAGGGTTAAAAACCATTTGTTACACGAAAAAACGAAGACATACAGTATCCGCTCCGATCTGCCGTACGCAAGTACAGGACCGCTGCAGCTGTGTCGCTCCAGAAGCCTAGGTCCGTATACAGACAATCATACAAAATCACAAATCAGTTTAACAAAATGATGTAATGAAACGTGCACTGAACCATTTCCAAAAAATACTTGTACTCAGAGATAACAATTATTCAACTAACAATTGACAATTTCGAAAAAAATTGTAGATTACCATAAACCGTAAGTTCCAGTATTAGTATATAAATATAAAAATGAGAAAGAATTGCATGCAGCTCAATATCATGTCATAGGAAATTAGCGGTGATCATTCAGTAGTGTTGCTCGATCTGCCGTACCATCATTCACTGTTCGATGTAGAACTTTACCCATTCGTATACAGTCTAACTTTTTACCGTAGGCCATTCCTTCCGAGAAGCTA